>NC_060129.1:143143053-143444500 GCF_021461395.2 Schistocerca americana
TGTACAAAGTGTACAACTTTGCTTCTGCCATTTTTCCCCAATATTTGAGGCTTTAATGAAACAAATTGGTTACACATGTATCATTCAAAGTATTTTCCATTGCTGGCCGCTACTTTCTCCCATCTTTCAGGCACTGTACGAATCCTGCGTCAAAAAAATTGCTCGTCTTTTGAAGCGATCCATGAATCGATCCAATTTGTGACTTCTTCATGAGATCGGAAGTGTTGGTCAGCCAGGACATACGCCATTGATCTAAACAGGTGATAGATAGAGGGAGCAGTGTCTGGAGAATATGGCGGGTGGGGTAGGACTTCCCATTTTAACGTTTCCAAGTACCTTTTGACCTCTTTTGCAACATGGGGTTGAGCACTGTGCTGCAAAATCACTTTAACGTGCCCCTCGCTGTATTGCTGCCATTTGTCTTTTAATGCTCTACTCAAACACATTAATTGTGTTCAATAACAAGCACCTGTGATTGTTTCACTCGGTTTTAACACCTCGTAGTACACGACGCCGAGCTGGTCCCACCATGTGCACAGCATGATCTTGGAGCTGTGAATATTTGGTTTGGCTGTCGACATGGAAGCATGGCCGTGATATCCCCATGATTTTTTGCGTTTAGGATTATCATAATGAACCCATTTTTTGTCCCCGGTCACAATGCGATGCATAAATCCCTTCCATTTTTGCATCTGAAGCAACTATTCACAAACACACAAACGCCGTTCAACGTCTCTTGGTTTCATCTCAACTTTGGCACCCAGTGTCCTTCTTTCTGAATTATGCCCATAGCCTTGAGACGTTTTCAAATGGTTTGCTGTGTCACTCCCACTAATCGTGCCAATTCTTCTTGAGGTTGACGCGAGTCTTCACTCAGCATTGTCTCCAATTTTACATCTTCGAAAACATTCTCTCTCCCACCACTATGCCAGTCTACAATGTTAAAATTATCATTCTTAAAGCATTTAAACCACTCACAACATGTTCGTTCACTAATAGCGTCCTTACCATAGGTACTTGAGAGCATTCGATGAGACTCAGCCGCTGTTTTCTTCATACTGAAACAAAACAGTAATACCTCCCACAAATGACGAGAATTAGGCTTGTAAACTGACATTTTCAATCAAGAACAACTTTATGATGCAGACACAAATCGACAAATGTTTGAATGAGGTTATGTTGACTGAGGCCCAAGCTAACTGCCCGACATCTGCGATCTGTTTCTTTCGACCACTACTTAGCATTGTCGCCACCTATCGGCAAACAGTGGAAGCAGAGTTGTACACCTTGTACAAGAGCTATTTCGAAGATATTTCTTATGCTTCAGTTACAGAGTTTTATAGTGAACAAAATTCTCTATAATTTTAGAGCTATAGTCTGATTACTTGACAGTTGACACTTCACGAGCTGGAGCTTATGAGGCATACTTTAACCGTAGAGGCAGGTGAACAGTTTACAAACTTAGCCATTTTGGAAATGCACCTGCCCTTTTTGATGACAGATAAGTCAGTCCATTTCTGCATTATGACAACAGCACTGTTTTCTGTGTCCCTCCAACTTTGTATGCCCTCCACTGCTAGTGCTGCTACTGGCTGTCTGTGAGTGGAATGACATTTTCACTCTTCAGCGGAGTGTGTGCTGATATGAAACTTCCTGGCAGATTAAAACTGTGTGCCGGACCGAGACTCGAACTCGGGACCTTTGCCCTTCGCGGGCAAGTGCTCTACCAACTGACCTACCCAAGCACGACTCATGCCCCATCCTCACAGCTTTACTTCTGCCAATACCTCGTCTCCTACATTCCATACTTTGCAGAAGCTCTCCTGCGAACCTTGCAGAACTAGCACTCCTGAAAGAAAGGATATTGCGAAGACATGGCTTAGCCACAGCCTGGGGGATGTTTCCAGAATGAGATTTTCACTCTGCAGCGGAGTGTGTGCTGATATGAAACTTCCTGGCAGATTAAAACTGTGTGCCGGACCGAGACTCAAACTCGGGACCTTTGCCTTTCGCGGGCAAGTGCTCTACCATCTGAGCTACCGAAGCACGACTCACGCCCGGTACTCACAGCTGGACTTCTGCCAGTACCTTGTCTCCTACCTTCCAAACTTTACAGAAGCTCTTCTGCGAACCTTGCAGAACTAGCACTCCTGAAAGAAAGGATATTGCGGAGACATGGCTTAGCCACAGCCTGGGGGATGTTTCCAGAATGAGATTTTCACTCTGCAGTGGAGCGTGTGCTGATATGAAACTTCCTGGCAGATTAAAACTGTGTGCCAGACCGAGACTCAAACTCGGGACCTTTGCCTTTCACGGGCAAGAGGTAGAGCACTTGGCCGCGAAAGGCAAAGGTCCCGAGTTCGAGTCTCGGTCCGGCACACAGTTTTAATCTGCCAGGAAGTTTCATGTCTGTGAGTGGTTTTTGCATGTTGACATTGTACACAGGCAGTGGTCACGGTAATGTGACTGGGCCATCTATAAACTCAGTCTGTTTGTTAAAGTTTTCATGACTTAAAGGCATATTCTTCCTTTGACTGGCTCTTAGTAGATTTCTGTGAGAGAATGAATGCCATTTTAAAAAATAATGTTGATAAAAGTGTATGTTTATGTTTCTAAAAGAAACTTCACACAGTGAACTATGATTTGACTTGTGACAAGTTATCTTGACTGTGTTCAGTAATTATTCAGAAGAAAGAGAGAGATACTACACCTTAGTTTTTGACAAGAATACAAAAGATACGTGGTAGTTATCGGGAAGATGTGGCACACAATGCCAGATTTTAATCCTGAGTTGCCATTCTTCTCTTTTCAAGTTGTTGCCAGAGAAGTTGCAACAATATTATCATTAATTTACAAATTTTGTACAGCTGTTAAAATATCCATTTAAATAGTTCCAGTGGATGAAAACTGAAGTGTGAGTTTCAACCTCTTCATAGTAGGCTGTGTACATTTCTTTGAGCTTTTGTGAATGATAAATTGTTTTTCTATAATATTGCTTTTCTTTTAAAGAGAATTTAACCCTCGAGTGGACACGCACACATGTAAAGAATAATAAACATGTAAACGATAGCTTCTTTATGTTATGAAGGTAAACATCCATGAGCAAAATCACAGTTTCATTCAACAATAGAATAAACTTACATTACATGAGCTGAAGCATTATTTAATTAAACAGTAAAAAAGTAAACTTTCATCATATTACTCTGTTGCTGTGTACAAGTGTCTTTGCACAGTAATGACCCACTCAAAGCATTAAACTGAGCAGTTACATCAGATCTAAGTCAACTACTCATTTAATCACTAATTATTTTGTACACAACTGTCTCATTGTGGGATTGTACTGCTAGCTCACAATCTGGGTCACCTTCTTGCACGGATCATAAAGTGTTTGTCATGTAGCTCACTGTTTATTTTATATTACAGCTGCTCCTTTGGATGTATGACAACACAACTAACAACCGTGTTAGCTGAAACAATAATTAAGGAATAAGTATGAGCTCGCAATTGCAAAACAACTATGGAATGGTACAAGACTGCATTATTTGTGGCTGGCGCACTTTATAACAATATGCACCATCTTGAGGGTTAAAGGTAGGTGCTAAATGTAGCTACAGTAAAAATAAATTATTTGAATTTTGTTAATTTTTTTTTATGATTGACATTGCTGCATTGGGTGTAAAAGATCCAGATTTGATTCCTGATACCTCCTCAGATTTTTGCCTCAGGTAGTAAGGACTGGTACAGGACACATTCAGCCCTCATGAGGCCAAACGAGGAGCTGCTCAAATAAAGAAGCAGCGGCAACACCAGGGTTGATTTACTGGTGATAGCAGGTGGAGGGATTGGCAGCATGCTAATGTCACATGCCAGTGAAATGCAGGGAGATATGCAGCAGATAGGCACTTGGTGCAGGGAGTGGCAACTGACCCTTAACATGGACAAATGTAATGTATTGCGAATACATAGAAAGAAGGATCCTTTATTGTATGATTATATGATAGCGGAACAAACACTGGTAGCAGTTACTTCTGTAAAATATCTGGGAGTATGCGTGCGGAACGATTTGAAGTGGAATGATCATATAAAATTAATTGTTGGTAAGGCGGGTACCAGGTTGAGATTCATTGGGAGAGTGCTTAGAAAATGTAGTCCATCAACAAAGGAGGTGGCTTACAAAACACTCGTTCGACCTATACTTGAGTATTGCTCATCAGTGTGGGATCCGTACCAGGTCGGGTTGACAGAGGAGATAGAGAAGATCCAAAGAAGAGCAGCGCGTTTCGTCACAGGATTATTTGGTAAGCGTGATAGCGTTACGGAGATGTTTAGCAAACTTAAGTGGCAGAGTTTGCAAAGAGAGGCACTCTACATCGCGGTGTAGCTTGCTGTCCAGGTTTCGAGAGGGTGCGTTTCTGGATGAGGTATCGAATACATTGCTTAGCCCTACTTATACCTCCCGAGGAGATCACGAATGTAAAATTAGAGAGATTCGAGGGCACATGGAGGCTTTCTGGCAGTCGTTCTTCCCACGAACCATACGCGACTGGAACAGGAAAGGGAGGTAATGACAGTGGCACGTAAAGTGCCCTCCGCCACACACCGTTGGGTGACTTGAGGAGTATAAATGTAGATGTAGATGTAGATGTAGATGTAGACAATAACCACTTTCTTGGCAGCAGTCAACCAGTCAGAACAGTCCTGAGGCTTAATCTGTGAGTGGCATTTAAAAAGAAGAAGTTCTGCATTCTGGCATCAGTCACGATCAATTGAAATTATTTTTACACTCTTCTTATATCTTTGGAGCTGAGTCAGAATATTCACATTTGATCTGTCATCTGATATATCATGTGTTAATTTACCTTCAATATATCTTGGTCACCGTCTTTATGTGGAGGTCCTGAAAAGCAGTATCTCTGTAGAATGGTGCATAGCCCTGGACTCATTATACAATCACAGGTTGCTCCTCATACTGCCTTCTCGGCAGCAGTCGGCCAGGCAGAACAGGCCTGAGGCCTAATCTGTGAGTGGCATAAAAAAAAAAAAAAATGTTCTGCATTCTGGCATCAGTCACGATCAATTTAAATGCTTTTTACCCTCTTCTTATGTGTTTGGAGCTGAGTGAGAACACTCACATTTGATCTGTCATCTGATGTACCATGTTAATTTACCTTTAATATATCTTGGTCACTGTTAATTATCTTCTTTATGTGAAGGTCCTGAAAAGCAGTATCTCTGTAGAGCGGTGCATAGCCCTGAAAGACTTCCAACTCTTCTTCTTTGCTGCTAGTATTGGTGGAAGGAGAAATGGTATCTACTGTAATTATGAAATTAAATCAACATTTCATCATTTGTTTCAATGGGTGTACAGATCACAGCTACTTCATAACTTGGATCAAATACAATATAACTTAAATATAACATCCACCTGAAAGGCTTGACAAGAAGTAAGTGACATTTGATTTTAGACTCTCCTTTGTTCATTGCTGTTTACTTTCTTGGAGCAGGTGTCTGCCCCTCAGCAGTCAAGACAACGCAAAGCCGTGACATCAAAGCACAAAATGCCCTGCCCACACTAGGTGAAGACATTTACTCACTATTGCGTCTTGGCAGTTACTTGAACCACACACATCTCCATTTGACTCTGCACAAATGTGAAACAAAATGCCCATGTACAATATGTGTTTCGTGACTTACTCCATACCTAATACTACTTTACTACTTTGTCAGGATTATTTTTCCTTGTCATACGTAACACATATGCTAAACCGCATTGTCATCCTCTGCCAATGGCCATCATTGGGTGTGGTATCGAGGGCCTTGTGGTCAGCACATAGCTATCCCAGCTTTTGTCAGGTTTCTCGACATTGAAACCGCTATTACTCGGTCGAGTAACAGCTCGGTTGGTCTCACTAGGCTGAGGGCACATTATTCTGGCCCATCCACTCACAAAAGATCCCTATAAGTACTGGAACACTGCACGATAGTCAGCTACGCTGACCACTTAGAGTCGGAGGTGTACACAAGTGGCATTTTCGCTTTAGATATAATCTCTTTGTCAGAAAAGTCTTTTTATTTCTGAGTTTGCAATACTGAAAGAAACAAATGTTGTTTTATGTTACCTGGTACGTGTAAGTCATTGAAATGACCTGGGCTACGTTTCCACGCAGACTCACTAGTTGGCAGAACTGTGCTTAGCAATACACTGTCTGGCTTCTCGGCACATTAATTACGGCGACACAATGGATGTTGCTTGTGAGCAAACAGTGAACATTAAGTTCTGCATTTAGCTTGGCAAAATCTCTAGTGAAATGTGGACAGCGATTAAGTGAGCGTGTGCAGATAAGGCACTTTCAAGAAGTCAAGTTTTCGAGTGACAAAAAACGTTTTGTGGAGGCAGAGATGTAGTGCAAGATTATCCCAGAGCTGGTCGCTCACATACAGCTCATACCAATGAAAATGTGGGGTGTGCAAGGCAGTTATTGCAAGGAGACCATCATGTACTTGTGCAGGCAGATCAGAACAACTCAATTTGAATCATGATGGGTGTCGTAAGACATTACATGAAGATTTAGGGAAACAGAATACAAAACTCATTCATCACCTTATAACAGACAAACAGAAAGGAGAAAGACAAAAAAACTTCTGTTGAACTACTGGACAGAGCCAGATGTGATCCCACATTTCTGTCAAAGATCATTGCTGAGGATGAAAGTTGGTGCTACCAGTATGACCCTCATACGAAGTGTCAAACTGCTGAATGGTGGAGTCCTCGATCACCAGCCCGAAAAATGTCAAACGACAACCTTTACAAACAAAGACAATGTTGAGCATGCTCTTTGATGGTAAAGGATTAGTTCACTATGTCAGCCCCCAGTAGCTGAGTGATCAGTGCGACGGACTGTCAATCGTAAGGGCCCGGGTTCAATTCCCGGCTGGGTCGGAGATTTTCTCCGCTCAGGGACTGGGTGTTGTGTTGTCCTAATCATCGTCATTTCATCCCCATCGACGCGCAAGTCGCCGAAGTGGCGTCAAATCGAATGATTTGCACCCGACGAACGGTCTACCCGACGGGAAGCCTTCGTCACACGCCATTATTATTATTATTAGTTCACTATGAGTGTATTCCTTCAGGTCACACAGTAAACCAAACTCTTTACATTGAAGTCTCAAAACATTTGCACAAGCAATTCAATATCACCACCTTGATTTGTGGCATTCTCTGGACTGCTTCTCACCGCATGAAATGCAAGACCCCATACTGCTTTCTCTGTCACTGAGTATCTGGCAAGACATTCTGTTGTTGCCATCCCACATCCACCATATTCGCCCGTTGTCTCATGCTGCAAATTTTTCTTGTTTCTGTGAGAGAAAAGGCAATTGAAAGGAAAGCCCCATCAAGATACTGTAGACAACCAACAGGCTGTGACAAACGATCTCACAAGCACACAGTTGAAAATTTCCCTGCTTGCCTCCGAGACCTCAAGAAACTTTGGCACCTGTGTATAAATAGCAAAGGGGACTACTTTGACAGGAGTTAGGATCATTACTTGGTAAGTGCAATTTTCTATTTTTTAAAAAATCTGTCCTGGAACTTTTCTGACAAAGGGAGTACATAGTCTGTTTCCCTCGGTCTTCTTAAATGTACCTTTCTTCTTTTCTCTTAAGTGTGTCTGAGATTTTTTTGGGACTAACGTGAAAAGTTCTCTCCCTCTACTCCTAGTTCACCAACCAAGTAAACAGCAGTCTTTTTCATCAGTGATACAGGGCAATATCATCAACAGAAATTAAACCTGGAGTCACGCTGCAGTGCCACTACAGCGTAGTTAGCCAGGAAAATACTGTCACACTGGTGTATGTTTATCCTGTATCAGGACAAAGAGCACCCTCCGAAAGCTCAGCAACATTTTCAGGTTTATATGTGAGCGTGTCAGCCACTACACACCTCAAATATACTCTCATCAATGTAAGTATGATAATATGGGGCATAAGATAAAATTTTTGAATGGACTAAGGTTTTGTCAGAAGGAATGCAGCAGGCTATCTTCGATGGAGGGATGTGGACAGAAGTAGAAACAGCCTTTAGGTGCCTCAAAGAAGTGTGTTGAGAACCTGGCTGTTCACGTTTATTAATGATCTCTTAGACAGTATTAATAGTCATGATGCTACACATAAGCTGCAATTATATACAGGGTGTCCCAGCTATCTTGTCCACCCAAAATATCTCTGGAACAATAACAGCTTTTGGAAAACGACTTTCACCAGTATCAATGTAGGGCTGGGGCCCATGAATGTACATATTTGGAAACATTTTAAAACGAAAGCATATGTGTTTTTTAACACAAACTTATGTTTTTTTAAATAGACCTCCTATATTTTTTCTTCAGCAATCCATAGCATGACAAAGCACATACACAATGGCGTTGATTGCATCGGAATATTCCCATTACATCCCAAGATATTAAGACGCGAAGTTGACGCTTGAAACACCCGACATGCGCTGCTAGCACACGTCCTGAGGCTCAGGCGTGAACCCCATGCTGCCCGAAATCGCGATGTGATTGACATGCATAATCACACTTCCATAATTACCCAGAGGTCCGAAACAAATAATACGGTCTGCTGCCATCCTGTTGCGATTACGGGCAGCATGGGGTTCACGCCTGAGCCTCGGGACGTGCGCTAGCAGCGCATGTCGGGTGTTTCAAGCGTCAACTTCGCGTCTCAATATCTCGGGATGTAATGGGAATATTCCAATGCAATCAAGGCCATTGTGTATGTGCTTTGTCATGCTATGGATTGCTGAAGAAAAAATATAGGAGGTCCATTTAAAAAAACATAAGTTTGTGTTAAAAAACACACATGCTTTCGTTTTAAAATGATTCCAAATATGTACATTCATGGGCCCCAGCCCTACATTGATACCGGTGAAAGTCGTTTTCCAATAGCTGTTATTGTTCCAAAGATATTTTGGGTGGACAAGATAGCTGGGACACCCTGTATAATGAAGTACTATTGAAAAAAGGGCATAAATATTCAGTCAAGCCTTGATAATGTATCAAAGTGTTGCAAAGATTGGCAATTTGCTTTAAATGTTTATAAATGAAGAAAAGTGCAGCTCATAAAACTATAAGGAGCAGTAAAATGAAAATGATACAGACTATACACGAGCATGGCACATACATTGGTAACACAGGTAGGTGTGTGTATAGAAGTGCCCTGTATTGGCAATCCAGAAGGAACATCCAGTCGTTGACTGCTGTGCCGTTTGCCTGTAAGGTGTGCTCAAAGCGAGATCAGCAAGTTATGTGTGCACCTGACTACACTATGGAGGCTGTCAAAGAGGAACAATGAGGTGTGATAAAGTTTTTGACTGTGGAATGAGTTTGTCAGGAAGTGAAATTTCTGTCTCAATGTCTGCCACTATGGCGAATACAGTTTCGTGCCTGGGATAGATGATTTCGAGAAGATCGAGTGTCACTGATAGACAGCACACAGCCACGACAGGTCTGTCATGTAATTACCCCTTCTATCGCTGCTGAGGTGAATGCTGCGATACAAATGATAAATGGTGGATAGTGTAAGACGTCCAGCTCACGTTGGGCATCAGCCACGGTGCTGCTCACACCATCATGATGGAGCATCTGAAGTTCCAGGGAATTTGTGCACAATGGATTCCCCACAGCCTGACAAAGGAGTAAAAGCTGACAAGAATTTTGACATGACTGCAGCACATCAAACAGTATCATGATGAAGAATATCATTTCCTGTCCTGGACTGTTGTAGGGTGTGAAACATGGTATCACAATTTTGAGCCAGAAAGCAAATGTTGGTGCTGACAGGGGAAGTGGTGGATTCCCCCCCCCCCCCCCCCCCCCTCCCCAAATACAATATGCAAAGCCATGCACACCAGCTCCAGGAAAGTCATGAGGACCTTTTCTTTTGACTACAAGGGCCCACTGCACCACTGCACACTGACTTCTGGAACACGGCACCTCAATTAACGCTCTGTGGTATGTGGACACAGCGCAAAAATTGAAGCACGCCATCAGCTCTGAATGGCCAGAAGTGTCGATGTATGGCATCATTCTGTTGACGGATTATGCTCACCGACATGTTGCCAAGCTCGTTTCAACTGCAGAAGTTTTGCTGGGAAGCCCTTACACATTCTCTGTGCAGTGCCGATCTCTCCCCCGTGCAATTTCCATATTTTTGGAGCCCTGAAGAAAGACATTTGTAGCCGTCAATATGCCGGGTACAATCACGGTTCTGTCGCCAATTGCAAACATTTTGCCATGAAGGCATTGACCATCTTGTTTCACAATAGGATAAATATAACAGTTATGGCAATTACAGGGTGTTTCAAAAATGACCGGTATATTTGAAACGGCAATAAAAACTAAACGAGCAGCGATAGAAATACACCGTTTGTTGCAATATGCTTGGGACAACAGTACATTTTCAGGCGGACAAACTTTCGAAATTACAGTAGTTACAATTTTCAACAACAGATGGCGCTGCAAGTGATGTGAAAGATATAGAAGACAACGCAGTCTGTGGGTGCGCCATTCTGTACGTCGTCTTTCTGCTGTAAGCGTGTGCTGTTCACAACGTGCAAGTGTGCTATAGACAACATGGTTTATTCCTTAGAACAGAGGATTTTTCTGGTGTTGGAATTCCACCGCCTAGAACACAGTGTTGTTGCAACAAGACGAAGTTTTCAACGGAGGTTTAATGTAACCAAAGAACCGAAAAGCGATACAATAAAGGATCTGTTTGAAAAATTTCAACAGACTGGGAACGTGACGGATGAACGTGCTGGAAAGGTAGGGCGACCGCGTACGGCAACCACAGAGGGCAGCGTGCAGCTAGTGCAGCAGGTGATCCAACAGCGGCCTCGGGTTTCCGTTCGCCGTGTTGCAGCTGCGGTCCAAATGACGCCAACGTCCACGTATCGTCTCATGCGCCAGAGTTTACACCTCTATCCGTACAAAATTCAAACGCAGCAACCCCTCAGCGCTGCTACCATTGCTGCACGAGAGACATTCGCTAACGATATAGTGCACAGGATTGATGACGGCGATATGCATGTGGGCAGCATTTGGTTTACTGACGAAGCTTATTTTTACCTGGACGGCTTCGTCAATAAACAGAACTGGCGCATATGGGGAACCAAAAAGCCCCACGTTGCAGTCCCATCGTCCCTGCATCCTCAAAAAGTACTGGTCTGGGCCGCCATTTCTTCCAAAGGAATCATTGGCCCATTTTTCAGATCCGAAACGATTACTGCATCACGCTATCTGGACATTCTTCGTGAATTTGTGGTGGTACAAACTGCCTTAGACGACACTGCGAACACCTCGTGGTTTATGCAAGATGGTGCCCAGCCACATCGCACGGCCGACGTCTTTAACTTCCTGAATGAATATTTCGATGATCGTGTGATTGCTTTGGGCTATCCGAAAGATACAGGAGGCGGCGTGGATTGGCCTCCCTATTCGCCAGACATGAACCCCTGTGACTTCTTTCTGTGGGGACACTTGAAAGACCAGGTGTACCGCCAGAATCCAGAAACAATTGAACAGCTGAAGCAGTACATCTCATCTGCATGTGAAGCCATTCCGCCAGACACGTTGTCAAAGGTTTCGGGTAATTTCATTCAGAGACTACGCCATATTATTGCTACACGTGGTGGATATGTGGAAAATATCGTACTATAGAGTTTCCCAGACCGCAGCGCCATCTGTCGTTGAAAATTGTAACTACTGTAATTTCGAAAGTTTGTCTGCCTGAAAATGTGCTGTTGTCCCAAGCATATTGCAACAAACGGTGTATTTATATCGCCGCTCGTTTAGTTTTTATTGCCGTTTCAAATATACCGGTCATTTTTGAAACACCCTGTACTTTTGAAATAATATATATGTGGTGTCTGTTCTTTTGGAAAGGTCCAGATGAGCAGATGCCATTTTGACCCAGCAGCCACTATCAATTAAGACATAAAGGAATTGCAGACATTAGCTGTGAGTGGGCGTTGATTTAAGTCATTGGGGAAAGTTGAAAATTTGTGTCAGACTGGGATTCAATCCCAGGTCTCCTGCTTACTAAGCTGCTCCAACCACTACGCCATCTGGGCACAGTGGTCTTCACAGCTTAACGGGCTACCCTAGTATGCCTCCCGTCAGACCCAAATTCGCAGCTCATCCACACACTACTAGTGTAGTGCCACTTGCCCATTATCCTCCTTACTCGCAGCATTTTGCAGATTCCCTTCAGATTCTACAACTACATGTATACTCTGAAAACCACCGTGAGGTGCGCGGCAGAGTGTACTTCCCATTGTACCAGTTTTTCTTTCTGTTCCATTCACAATGGAGCACAGGAGGAATGATTGTTTGAATGCCTATGTGCGTGCCGTAATTATTCTAATCTTATCCTCATGATCCCTGTGAGAGCAATACGTAGGGGGTTGTAAAGTGCGCGTCATATATGTTGGCGGCCGAGTTTAGGTTTGCTCTGCGCATCTGATGTCACAAAACACAGTCAGCCAATGAACAGAGAACGACGTTGCCAGATCTCGACAGCAGAGCAAAGCACGGACGAGTGTCTTCAGTTTTAGAAACGTTCAGTCATAAATAAAGCAATAGAACAAAAGCAATGTCTTGATAGCAGATTTTCTCTGATAGAAAGTTTGGAAAAAGCATTCTTTATACCAATTGCTTCATATTCTATTAATTAATTAAACCAAACAAACAATAAGTCTTCTAATTCAGGCGATAGCAAGGAAAGGTGTTTGTATCAATCTCACGAACTGCTTTTTCTCAATAAAGAACAGCGGTAATTGTTTATTTCCTATTGTACTTCGACGAAGTGTGAGTAATTCATAATCATACCACCAGTGTTTGTCAGTATTTTGCGTGACTGGTTAGATACCTCGTGGCGTTGCAATTTGGGACAAGTTGCAGTAGCGTAATGGTTAAGGCGCTGGGTCAGTAAGCGAAAGGTGTAGAGTTCAAACCTTGTGCGGTGCTTATTATTTTCTTAATTTAAAAACAATATCGAAGTGTCTTACTTCACGAATTTTATTCGTTTGAATGCAATTTTTTGAAATTTCTAGTGCTTTGTCTCTTCATTAACCCTTTCGCTGCTGCAGACACGTGCTCCCCGCATTCTGCGCTGTGCGCGATTTTGTCATCACTGCACTGCTCGCCTGTGCAGACACATGGTGTTCTCACTGCTTTGACACACTTATCATTCGATTTCACATAAACTATTTGGCCCAAAAATTAGATTTTTACATATCTTCTTGACTGATACCTTCCCCCCATAAATGACTTAATTTTGTTTCGATGTTCAACCCAGTTATTGTGCAGCATAAAATATAGTGAACCATTGCACGAAATTTTGAAGAGTTTGCAGAGGTAAATGTCCATAGAGTATACTTTCCGTATGGTCGATTTTAGTTGCCACAATGTTGAGAATGAAATGTGGACAAGATACCTAAATTTCATATAAAATTTACTGTGTAACGATATCTCATTTAATTTAAGTACCACATAGGTGTCGTATGTAATATTGAGAAATATTCCATCTTTCGCGACTGGAACAAAAGTGTGTCTGCACAGGCGAGCAGTGCAGTGACAAAATCGCGCACAGCGCGGAATGCGGGGAGCACGTCTCTGTAGCAGCGAAAGGCTTAATGCGGCCGTGGTGGCATTACTTCATGAACTGCGCGCTCCCCCCTAAACGTAAGCTTGCGAACTATACTATACTATGGTGCTGCTTCTCTTGGCGCGTGCGTCGTGTGCAACTGGCAACGCAGCAATCTCCCGCGTCTGGGCGGGCATGCGCGAGCTGCCAACATAAAAGAATTGAACTATAGTATGTCCCTAGAGTAATCATTTAGAGTCAATTCTTGAAACTTTGTTAATAGACTTTCTCAGTATTCTTAACTTCTATCTTCAAGAGTCTTCTAATTCAGTTCCTTCAGTATCTCTGTGACACTCTCTCAGGGATTACCAAACCTGTGACCATTCGCGCTGCCCTTCTCACTATACATTCAGTATCCCCTGTCAGTCCTGTTTAGTAGAGATTCCACACACTTCAGCAATATTGTAGGATGGGTTGCACGAGTGATCTGTAAGCTATTTCTTTGGTAGTAGACCACTAGTTTGAGCCGGTGTGCATCCGCACTGAAGAGATCATTGACCATCTACATCTTAATTATACAGGAAGAACATTGATCAAACTGACAAACTGCAGGGATGGATTCCTGAGTGGAAATGGAGGATAAAAGGTCCTTTCAACATGTGTCCGGAAATGCATCGTTACCACGGTAGATGATGCTGACGAATGACAGCTTCTCTGAGCATGTACCGTGTGTCCCTTTTGTCTTGCAGGCTGTACGATTGATGCAGCATTCTATAAGCAGTAGAATGGTCTGGTACTCATGTCCAGAACAAGCTGAGATGGTGTTTGTGTGTGGTCAAGCACATGAAAATGGTCAAGAGGCAGCACAGTCCTCCAATTCTGGAGTACACACTGTCTGCCTACTCATCTGTATGAAAGGACCCGTGATCACACAGACGGCCAATACAGTTTGATATGTTGTGTGATGTGGTTAGTATCTATGAGGATACTTGTTTTGGTATAGCCATGCTCCCACTTGACTGTTTCCACCTGCTTGGCCGTACACAATGGCCATCTCGGCTTGTTCTCCAACATGAATACTGGACCATTGTGCTGGTTACAGCATGCTGCATCACTCACACAGCCTGTAACATGCAAAGAACACATGGCACGTGGTCACAGGAACTGCCATTCGTCAGCGCTATCTACCACGGAAACAATGCATATCCAGACACGTGTTCATGGGACCTTTTATCCTACATTTCCACTCAGGATTCCAACCCTGCAGTTTGTAGGTTTTATTAATGTTCACCCTGTATATAAGTGCTGTCTGTTCTTTCACACATATCCAAAAGAACAGACACTATTTTGATGCAGCACCCACTATGAATTAAGACTCATCGGAATTGCAGACATTGGCTGTGAGTGGGCACTGATTTAAATCAATGGGAAAAGTTGAAAATTTGTGTCAGGCCAGAATTGGTACTTGGGACTCCTTCTTACTAAGCACATGCTCTGACCACTAAGCCACATGTGGACACAGTGGTCATTGCAACTGCAGAGACTACCCTAGCATGCTTCTCATCTGCAATTCCTTTGTGTTTGAAATAATAAACAGTTTACTCCCTTTTTTCCATCGGCCTCATTTTCATTAGACTGCCCCTTATACAGCATCAATGAGTCACAATCATAATCAATCAACTCACACAAATACCTGGGTGTAATACTCCAAAAGAAATGCACACTATTTTTGTAAAAGTACAGTTTTCATACTGCATGTGTGAAAGTTTTACAGTGTGTAGATACATCCTTCCCACTTGTTTTCAAACTTAGTCAACCTGTTCCTGTGAGTGGCGCTGTCACAGTATGTCTTCGAGATGGCTGCTACATTTGATGTTCGTCAGAAGCAACGTGCTGTCATAGAATTCCTGTGCTGTGAAAATGAGACAGTGGGAAACATCCACAAGAGGTTGAAAAAAGTGTACGGAGATGCTGCTGTCGATCGCAGTACAATTAGTCGGTGGGCAAGAAGGTTACGTGATGAAAGTGGGCACGGCATTATTGAGGATTGTCCTCGGAGTGGCAGGCCTCGTACTGCGCACACTCCAGACAATGTGCAGAGAGTTAACGAATTGGTGACTGCTGACAGACGCATCATAGTGAACAAATTTTCACGCTACGTTGGGATAGGGGAAGGAAGTGTTTGCAGAATACTGAAAGTGTTGGCGTTAAAAAAAGGTTTGTGCCAAGTGGGTTCCCAGGATTTTGACAGTGGCTCACAAAGAAACAAGAAAAACGGAATGCAGTGAACTTTTGGAACAGTACGAGAATGGTGGAGATGAATTTCTTGGAAGAATTGTGACAGGTGATGAAACATGGCTCCATCATTTTTCACCAGAGATGAAGAGGCAATCAGTGGAGTGGCATCATGCAAATTCACCCAAGAAAAAAAAAATTCAGAACCACACCTTCTGCTGGAAAAGTTATGGCTACGGTGTTTTTCGATTCCAAAGGACTCTTACTTGTGGACATCGTGTCAAGTGGAACCACCATAAATTTGATGCATATGTGGCAACACTGAAGAAATTTCAAGCTCGACTGAGTTGTGTTTAACCACATCGGCAAAAGCAGGATGTTTTGCTGTTGCAGCCGGCCGGTGTGGCCGTGCGGTTCTAAGCACATCAGTTTGGAACCGCGTGACCGCTACGGTCGCAGGTTCGAATCCTGCCTCGGGCATGGATGTGTGTGATGTCCTTAGGTTAGTTAGGTTTAAGCAGTTCTAAGTTCTAGGGGACTGATGACCTCAGTAGTTAAGTCCCTTAGTGCTCAGAGCCATTTGAACCATTTGAATTTTTTTTGCTGTTGCACGACAATGCAGTCACATGTCAGTCAAAAAACCATGGAAGCGATCACAAAACTCAGATGGACAACACTGAAACACCTGCCTTACAGTCCTGACCAGGCTCCATGTGACTATCATCTCTTTGGGAAACTGAAAGAGACTCTTCGTGGAACAATGTTTGAAGATGATGACTCCCTTGTGCACCAAACAGTGGCTCCAACAGATTGGTCCAGAATTTTACCATACGCGTAATCAGGCACTGGTTCCAAGATGGCGTAAGGCAGTTGAGAGGGACGGAAATTATGTGGAAAAATCAAAATATTGTTCCTAAAGGATGTGTCTACACACTGTAAAACTTCCAGACATGTAGAATAAAAGATGGAGTTAAAAAAAAGTAGTGTGCATTTCTTTTGGAGTGACCCTCGTAATTTGTGGGGATATGAAACGGAGTGATCACAAGGGCCTAGTTGTACGTAAAGTAGGTGGCAAACTTTGGTTCATTGATAGCTTTAGTTCATTAATAGGTTACCGGGAAGTGCAGTCAGTTAAAGAGGAGACCGCTTACAAAACACTCATGCAACCCACACCAGAATATGACTCAAAAGTGTGGGACCCATATCAAATTGGATGTTGATAATGATAACTACAGGTTTAAGCTAAATACCTATGGTCATCAGTCTCTTATTCATCCTTCCAGGATAGAATCTGTGTACAGAGTAAATCTAATGTGAAAGTATGAAAATATTTTCTACACGTTTCTGTACGGTGCATCTGAAGCGGGACTTGAACATTGATCCAGTGTTTACAAAGTCGGATGTATGAAACCACCTAAAAACCACATCCAGACTGGCCACCTCACCACCGCTCTTCGTTAACCGGCTAGTCAGACTCGATCTGGGACAGATTCATCTTCCCGAGTCTGAGAAGAGGTGCATTAACATACGCAGGTGTCTTGGCAGGTGCCAGATATGACTAACAGGAGATACTGAATGTATACGTCTATAGGTTTGTTTGGCCTGTGGGAGAGTCAACAGAGATGGTGAAGAAACTGAACTGGCAGATACTTGGAGATAGACATAAACTATCCTGAGAAAGCCTTCTTACAAAGTTTCGAGAACCAGCTTTAAGTGAGGACTCTAGGAATATACTACAGTTACCTATGTCTTGTACCTGCAGGGACCACAAAGATAAAATTGGACTAATCGCAGCACACACAGAGGTGTTGTGCCATGTCGGTGCTTGTCGATAGTCACATCGAGGGGCAATGACCTATCTTGTAGGCTGCGAAGTTCTGGCAGGCTTTCTGGCATGCTGGTCAGCTGAGAGGGGGTGGTTGGTTGGTTGGTTTGGGGAAGGAGACCAGACAGCGAGGTCATCGGTCTCATCGGATTGGGGAAGGATGGGGAAGGAAGTCGGCCGTGCCCTTTGAAAGGAATCATCCTGGCATTTGCCTGGAGCGATTTAGGGAAATCACAGAAAACCTAAATCAGGATGGCCGGACGCGGGATTGAACCGTCGTCCTCCCGAATGCGAGTCCAGTGTCTAACCACTGCGCCACCTCGCTCGGTGGAGGGGGTGGTAAAATATAACTTACTATTTATATTTTACTTGAAAGAATGTTAAATCTTGTTAAATAGAGAGAATATTTTATAATTGAGATGACTTCTATTGACAGTAAATAGTAACTTTTATAAGTTAAGTTAGTAACATGAAATTTACCTTTGTGGGGTTGACTAATGATGAAATATAGAATATCTGAGACTCTGGAAATCTAACTAATAAATAATTTTGTGAAAACCATGCCATTTTTATTTTACAATAATTCAGATTATTATTTACAAAAATTGTTTTGTACATTTACATGTTTCATGGCAGACATCTTCTGCAAGGAATACACAATGGCATATGCCAACTTACGTGAAAATTAGTTATCGTTTGCAAAGTTTAGTCCTGTTTAGAAATTAGAATGCTCATCAGCAGAGGAAATCATCATGGAAAATAACAATATCACAGTAATTGCGATGCATGATATGTCATAAGACACAAGGAGTAATTACAACATTAAGAAATAAAACTCACTAGAACTAAAATGTCTGACAAGATAGAATCTGATAGTCTGAGAGACTAACAGAAAGGTGCTAGAACAATAGGGAGCGCAAAATCGGTCATGCATCGTAATTTACAGTAGTAACAGAGACATTAATGCTGTGCCGATCACAGTAAGCTTTGCATTAACACTCAGAGAATCAGCATTACATGATCACTGCAGTTAACACAAAATATATCTTCTTATAATAGAGGGAAACATTCCATGCGGGAAAATTATATTTAAAAACAAAGATGATGTGACTTACCATACGAAAGCGCTGGCAGGTCGATAGAAACACAAACAGACACATACATACACACAAAATTCAAGCTTTCGCAACAAACTGTTGCCTCATCAGGAAAGAGAGAAGGAGAGGGAAAGACGAAAGGAAGTGGGTTTTAAGGGAGAGGGTAAGGAGTCATTCCAATCCCGGGAGCGGAAAGACTTACCTTAGGGGGAAAAAAGGACGGGTATACACTCGCGCGCACACACACATATATCCATCCACACATATACAGACACAAGCAGACATATTTAAAGACAAAGAGTTTGGGCAGAGATGTCAGTCGAGGCGGAAGTGCAGAGGCAAGATGATGTTGAATGGCAGGTGAGGTATGAGTGGCGGCAACTTGAAATTAGCGGAGACTGAGGCCTGGTGGGTAACGGGAAGAGAGGATATATTGAAGAGCAAGTTCCCATCTCTGGAGTTTGGATAGGTTGGTGTTGGTGGGAAGTATCCAGATAACCTGGATGGTGTAACACTGTGCCAAGATGTGCTGGCCGTGCACCAAGGCATGTTTAGCCACAGGGTGATCCTCATTACCAACAAACACTGTCTGCCTGTGTCCATTCATGCAAATGGACAGTTTGTTGCTGGTCATTCCCACATAGAATGCATCACAGTGTAGGCAGGTCAGTTGGTAAATCACGTGGGTGCTTTCACATGTGGCTCTGCCTTTGATCGTGTACACCTTCCGGGTTACAGGACTGGAGTAGGTGGTGGTGGGAGGATGCATGGGACAGGTTTTACACCGAGGGCGGTTACAAGGGTAGGGAAGGTGGTTTGGGGATTTCATAGGGATGAACTAAGAGGTTACGAAGGTTAGGTGGACGGCGGAAAGACACTCTTGAGATGATGTTGAATGACAGGTGAGGTATGGGTGGCACTTCTGCCTTGACTGACATCTCTGCCCAAACTCTTTGTCTTTAAATATGTCTGCTTGTGTCTGTATATGTGTGGATGGATATGTGTGTGTGTGGGCGAGTGTATACCCGTCCTTTTTCCCCCCTAAGGTAAGTCTTTCCGCTCCCTTAACACCCACTTCCTTTCGTCTTTCCCTCTCCTTCCCTCTTTCCTGATGAGGCAACAGTTTGTTGCGAAAGCTTGAATTTTGTGTGTATGTATGTGTCTGTGTTTCTATCGACCTGCCAGCGCTTTCATATGGTAAGTCACATCATCTTTGTTTTTAAAAATATATCTTCTCTTAGACACAAATAATTAATTATTTCTACCGGGTCACGGGAGGCGTTATTTCACAGTGGTGGTTGTTCGGAGTGTGGCAAGCTAGAAGTGTGGCAGGCACACTGTGGCTGGTGGGCCGAGGGTGTTACTGCTGAGGTATCAATGATTGATCAGAAAATGTAATAGCTTCATTTTGTTCCAATGTAAGTGCGTAGGAAGCGGACGTTTGAATTGAGGTATGATTGTACTGTGCCTCTGGTGAGAGTTTACTGAAGTAGCCAATTAGAACTGTTCACTGCTGTTGTCACGGCCTATCTCTTGTAAACTGTCGGGTACAATTTGTGCTTCAGAGACAAGGTGCTAAATTTAATAGCGGTCAGTCCATCGCAATGTGTCAATAGTGTTTTAAAAGGAATCCCAAAGGCATCCTTGCAGGGAGCCGAAGTAACAGAGTGGTGTTTCTTTAATAGTTTTGGTAGCAGTCTGACACTATTTATCTCATTACAGGTGCTTGTATATTATTTGCTAAACTGATGAAATGATGTTGTTTCCAGTGTGTAACATACATCTGTTACAGGTTAATGAAAGCACTGTCTAAGTCCTATGTATATAAAGGCACGGTCTGTGCCGATGAACTCCATGTAATGCTGCTTCTGTAAAAGGAAAATGCGCTATATACACATTCTATGCAGCTGAATAACTGGACAGGATAGTGGCAGTGGTTTTGGCATGCTGCAACAGAAGTGAAGCAGCATTTTGTACTCATTATAGATTTGAACGAAGGGTATTCTTTTACGGGCTTCTAACCTGGATCGTAACACCAGTGGGTTTCACAATAACGGTTTGCTTGATAAAGTGGATAAATCGAGATGACTGTATTATAGTTCTATAAAAGTAATAATTTTCGATTTTGTATTTGTTGTTTTTAAAGATTCTTGTCTTAACATCCTGTTGTCTTTCATTACCAGAAGCTATATCATGGAAATTAAAGGCTGAGGACTGTTTTTTCATGAGATTTTGCTGCAGCAATTCAATTTTTGGTGGCTTTACCCCATTAGTCATTCTTATATTAACCTGCAGTCATTACCTTGTACTAAGTATTCTATTTATACTTGAGGTCACTAATCTGCACTTTGATAAATAAATTTGACCTTGTATTGTAAACTCAATCAATCGATTCCATGAGTAATTATTTGAGGACATAACATCCTTCTTCCATAATAGTGTTTAAGGAGTCATTCTTCCCGTGCTCCATATGGGAAAGCAAAGAGACCCTAGTAACTGGAACAACAGGACATACCCTCCGCCATGTGATCCACAGTGGTTTGCAGAGTATGACTGTAGATGTTGAAGAGTTGTTAACTTTTCTCCTTCCATTATTTATATTCTGCTGTAGAGGTGTAGAGTAATAAATTCAAGAGTGTGGCTATCCAAGACAAATAATTAGAAATAAAGTCAACTGCCATTAGTATGAAATATCATCACCTGAGAATGGCTTGCCCAGTTTTGTTGCTTGTTTTGTTTGTGTTAGGACAAAGTTTGTACGGAAGAAAATTTTTGGATAAATCCAACAGAAAAGTCAGAAATTAACATCAGTTGCCGCATGTATGAAATATCATCAATTAGGAATGGGTCGACAGATTTGGCTAATTCTTGTCTTTGTTATATTTCTAATTATCAGGTCAAGATTTGTATGTAAGAAAATTTTTGGAAAATCCACCAAAAAAGTTGGAAATTAAAATGAATTGTTAAAGATCATCACTTGAGAAAATGACGATTGATTTGCTTTTTTTAATTGTGTTTGTAATTGTGCACAGTAATGGTATTTTTGCTTTGAAAAAGAAATGAAATAAAAAAAATCTTTTCATAACAAAAAATCAATTTGGGAGTTATAAAAAAAATAAAGGGATGTATAGTCACCACAAATCTCAAAAATTTATTGACTAATTTACTTCAAATTTTTATATGATACTCTAACAAACGTTCAGGCAGATGTAAGCAGAGAGAGACACACACCACTGGCCATTAAAATTGCTACACCAAGAAGAAATGCAGATGATAAACGGGCATTCATTGGACAAATATATTATACTAGAACTGACATGTGATTACATTTTCACACAATTTGGGTGCATAGATCCTGAGAAATCAGTACCCAGAACAACCACCTCTGGCTGTAATAACGGCCTTGATACACCTGGGCATTGAGTCAAACAGAGCTTGGATTGCGTGTACGAGTACAGCTGCCCATGCAGCTTCAACACGATACCACAGTTAATCACCAGTAGTGACTGGCATATTGTGACGAGCCATTTGCTCAGCCACCATTGACCAGATGTTTTCAATTGGTGAGAGATCTGGAGAATGTGCTGGCCAGGGCAGCAGTGGAATATTTTCTGTATCCAGAAAGGCCCGTACAGGACCTGCAACATGCCGTTGTGCATTATCCTGCTGAAATGTAGGGTTTCGCAGGGATCAAATGAAGATAGAGCCACGGGTCGTAACACATCTGAAATGTAACGTCCACTGTTCAAAGTGCCGTCAATGCGAACAAGGGGTGATTGAGACGTGTAGTCCATGCTGCTGCAAACGTCATCGAACTGTTTGTGCAGATGGTTGTTGTCTTGCAAATGTCCCCATCTGTTGACTCAGGGTTCAAGATGTGGCTGTACAATCTGTTACAGCCATGCAGATAAGATGCCTGTCATTTCGACTGCTAGTGATACGAGGCCATTGGGACCCAGCACGGAGTTCCTTATTACCCTCCTGAAACCCACCGATTCCACATTCTGCTAACAGTCATTGGATCTCGACCAATGTGAGCAGCAATGTCGCGATATGATAAACCGTAATCGAAATACGCTACAATCCGACCTTTATCAAAGTCGGAAACGTGATGGTACGCATTTCTCCTCCTTACACGAGGCATTACAACAACGTTTCACGATGCAACGCCGGTCAACTGCTGTTTGTGTACAAGAAATCAGTTGGAAACTTTCCTATGTCAGCACGTTGTAGGTGTATATCAAAGTAGCACTTGCAACCTATGTCCTCAATTATTTGATGGAGATATCCAATCTCTGTACAGTTTTTGATCTCTACAACTCCCTCTAGTACCATGGAAGTGTACGAGAAATCAGTTGGAAACTTTCCTATGTCAGCATGTTGTAGGTGTATATCAGAGTAGCACTTGCAACCTATGTCCTCAATTATTTGGTGGAGATATCCAATCTCTGTACAGTTTTTGATCTCTACATCTCCCTCTAGTACCATGGAAGTCATTGCCTGATGTCATAAGAGATGTGCAATCATCCTGCTCCTTCTTCTTGTCAGTGTTTTCCACATACTTCTTACCTTATCAGTCCACCTAATTTTCAGCATTCACCTGTAGCACCACATCTAAAATACTTCGATTCTCTTCTGTTCCGGGTTTCCCACAGTCCATGTTTCACTACCATACAATGCTGTGCTCCAAATGTACATCCTCAGAAATTTCTTCCTCAAATTAAGGCCCATGTTTGATACTAATAGACTTCTCTCAGTCCAGAATGCCCTTTTTGCCAGTGCTAGTCTGCCTCTGATGTCCTTGCTCCATCTGACATTGGTTATTTTGCTGCCTAGGTAGTAGAATTTCTCAACTTCATCTACCTCGTGACCATCAGTTCCAATGTTAAGTTTCTCATTCTCATTTCTGCGACTTCTCATTACTTCTGTCTTCCTTCAATTTACTCTCAGTCCATATTCTGTAATCATTAGACTGTTAATTCCATTCAGGAGATCCTGTAATTCTTCTTCACTTTCACTCAGGATAACAATGTCATCAATGAATTGTACCATTGATATCCTTTCACCTTGAATTGTAATTCCACTGCTGAACTTTTCTTTTATTTCCATCATTGCTTCTTCCAATGTATAGACTGAACAGTAGGGGTGAAAGACTACATCCCTGTCGAACATCTTGCACCATTTTACATTGTCAAATGCTTTTTCCATGTCAACAAATCCTATGGACCTTTCTTGATTTTTCTATAGTCTTGCTTCCATTATAAATCACAGCTTCAGAATTGCTCCTCTGGTGTTATTACCTCTCCTAAAGCCAAACTGCAAAAAGGTGGGAATTTAAGTAGATGGGACCTGGATAAACTTAAAGAACCAGAGGTTGTAGAGAGTTTCAGGGAGAGCATAAGGGAACAATTGACAGGAATGGGGGAAAGAAATACAGTAGAAGAAGAATGGGTAGCTCTGAAGGATGAAGTAGTGAAGGCAGCAGAGGATCAAGAAGTAAAAAGACGAGGGCTACTAGGAATCCTTGGGTAACAGAAGAGATACTGAATTTAATTGATAAAAGGAGAAAATACAAAAATGTAGTAAGTGAAGCAGGCAAAAAGGAATACAAACGTCTCAAAAATGAGATCGACAGGAAGTGCAAAATGGCTAAGCAGGGATGGCTAGAGGACAAATGTAAGGATGTAGAGGCTTGTCTCACTAGGGGTAGGATAGATATTGCCTACAGAAAAATTAAAGAGAACCACTTGTATGAATATCAAGAGCTCAGATGGCAACCCAGTTCTAAGCAAAGAAGGGAAGGCAGAAAGGTGGAAGGAGTATATAGAGGGTTTATACAAGGGCGATATACTTGAGGACAATATTATGGAAATGGAAGAGGAAGTAGATGAAGATGAAATGGGAGATAAGATACTGCGTGAAGAGTTTGACAGAGCACTGAAAGACCTGAGTCGAAACAAGGCCCCGGGAGTAGACAACATTCCATTAGAACTACTGATGGCCTTGAGAGAGCCAGTCATGACAAAACTCTACCATCTGGTGAGCAAGATGTATGAGACAGGCGAAATACCCACAGACTTTAAGGAGAATATAATAATTCCAATCCCAAAGAAAGCAGGTGTTGACAGATTTGAAAATTACCGAACTATCAGTTTAATAAGGCACAGCTGCAAAATACTAACGCGAATTCTTTACAGACAAATGGAAAAACTGGTAGAAGCGGACCTCGGGGAAGATCAGTTTGGATTCCGTAGAAATGTTGGAACACGTGAGGCAATACTAACCTTACGACTTATCTTAGAAGAAAGATTAAGGAAAGGCAAACCTACGTTTCTAGCATTTGTAGACTTAGAGAAAGCTTTTGACAACGTTAACTGGAATACTCTCTTTCAAATTCTGAAGGTGGCAGGGGTAAAATACAGGGAGCGAAAGGCTATTTACAATTTGTACAGAAACCAGATGGCAGTTATAAGAGTCGAGGGGCATGAAAGGGAAGCAGTGGTTGGGAAAGGAGTGAGACAGGGTTGTAGCCTCTCCCCGATGTTATTCAATCTGTATATAGAGCAAGCAGTAAAGGTAACAAAAGAAAAATTCGGAGTAGGTATTAAAATTCATGGAGAAGAAGTAAAAACTTTGAGGTTCGCCGATGACATTGTAATTCTGTCAGAGACAGCAAAGGACTTGGAAGAGCAGTTGAACGGAATGGATAGTGTCTTGAAAGGAGGATATAAGATGAACATCAACAAAAGCAAAACGAGGATAATGGAATGTAGTCAAATTAAATCAGGTGATGCTGAGGGGATTAGATTAGGAAATGAGACACTTAAAGTAGTAAAGGAGTTTTGCTATTT
Organism: Schistocerca americana; assembly: GCF_021461395.2. NCBI lineage: Eukaryota > Metazoa > Arthropoda > Insecta > Orthoptera > Acrididae > Schistocerca > Schistocerca americana. The sequence continues at coordinate 143,168,706 of NC_060129.1, forward strand.
AGGGAGTAAAATAACTTATGATGGTCGAAGTAGAGAGGATATAAAATGTAGACTGGCAATGGCAAGGAAAGCGTTTCTCAAGAAGAGAAATTTGTTAACATCGAGTATAGATTTAAGTGTCAGGAAGTCATTTCTGAAAGTATTTGTATGGAGTGTAGCCATGTATGGAAGTGAAACATGGACGATAACCAGTTTGGACAAGAAGAGAATAGAAGCTTTCGAAATGTGGTGCCACAGAAGAATGCTGAAGATAAGGTGGGTAGGTCACGTAACTAATGAGGAGGTAGATTAGATTAGATTAGATTTACTTTCATTCCAATTGATCCGTAGTGAGGAGGTCCTCCAGGATGTGGAACATGTCAGAAAAACAACAATACATGACAAATATTTAAACTATTGAATAGGATTGGGGAGAGGAGAAGTTTGTGGCACAACTTGACTAGAAGAAGGGATCGGTTTGTAGGACATGTTTTGAGGCATCAAGGGATCACAAATTTAGCATTGGAGGGCAGCGTGGAGGGTAAAAATCGTAGAGGGAGACCAAGATATGAATACACTAAGCAGATTCAGAAGGATGTAGGTTGCAGTAGGTACTGGGAGATGAAGAAGTTTGCACAGGATAGAGTAGCATGGAGAGCTGCATCAAACCAGTCTCAGGACTGAAGACCACAACAACAACTACAACAAAGCTAAACTGTTCATCACCTAACACAGCCTCAGTTTTCCTCTCAATTTTCCTGTATATTATTCTTGTAAGTAACTTTGATGCATGAGCTGTTAAGCTGGTTGTGCGATAATTCTCACACTTGTCAGCCCTTGCAGTCTTTGGAATTGTTTGGATGATATTTTTCAGAAAGTCTGATATATGTCACCAGACTCATACATCCTACATACCATCGTGAGTAGTCATTTTGTTGCCACTTCTCCAATGATTTCAGAAATGCTTGTGGAATGTTATCTATCCCTTCTGACTGATTTGATTTTAAGTCCCCCACACCTCTCTTAAATTCTGATTCTAATACTGGATTCCCTGTCTATTCTAAATTGACTCCTGTTTCTTCTTCTATCACATCAGACAAATCTTCCCCCTCATAGAGGCCTTCAATGTATCTTTCAACCTATCCACTGTCTCCTCAGAACTTCTGTTGCACTCTTAATGTTACCACACTTGCTTTTAATTTCACCAGAGGTTGTTTTGACTTCCCTAAATGCTGAGTTAGTCCTTCCGACAATAATTTCTTTTTCAAATTCTTCACATTTTTCATGCAGCCATTTCATCTTAGCATTCCTGCACTTCCTTTTTATTTCATTGTTCAGTGACTCGTATTTCTGTATTCCTGAATTTCCCCAAACATTTTTGTACTTTCTTCTTTCGTCAATCAACTGAAGTACTTCTTCTGTTACCTTCTTTGGATCTATGTTTTTCTTTCCAACTTTTGTGATTGCCCTTTTTAGAGATGTCCATTCCTCTTCAACTATAATGCCTACTGAGCTATTCTTTATTGCTGTATCTATAGCCTTTGAGAACTTCAAGCATATCTCGTCATTCCTTAGTACTTCCGTATCCCACTTCTTTGTGTATTGATTCTTTTGATTGATTTTTGTCATACATACATATATACGCAATATATAAAGGGGGAAGCATTGTTACCACAAATCTCGAAAAATTCTTGACTAATTTACTTCCAATTTTTACACAATACTCTAATGAACATTCAGATACACATAGGCTATACATGTATTACATATATGAATATATATGTAACATATAAAGGGGAAATGTTACCAAAAATCTTGAAGATTTTTATGGATTTACTTGAGATTGCACTTCCCCAGTATTTCACCAATGAAATGGAGTCTACCACCTGCTTTACCCACAACTGAGCCTTTGTGATCGTTCCATGTTATATCCCTGCAAAGTGTTACACCCAGGTGTTAGTAGAGTTGGCTGATTCCAACAGTGACTCATTGATATTATAGTCAAAGGATACTACATTTTTGTTTGTTTTGTGAAGTGCACAATTTTAGATTACTGAACATTTAAAGCAAGTTCCCAATCTTTGCAGCACTTGGAAATCTTAGCATGATCTGACTGGGTATTTATGCAGCTGCTTTCACACAGTACATCATTATACGAGGGCTATCCACAAAGTACATTATGTTTTGGAATTAAAAATTAATAAAGTATTGGATTTTTTTTTATTATATACAGATGAAAGCCACACTTAAATACTACTTTTCTACATAGTTGCCATTTAAATTAAGGCACTTATCATAGCGATGGACGAGCTTGGAAATTCCTTCGTCGTAAAATTCGGCCGCCTGCGCCTTCAACCACGTAATGACTGTCTTTTGGGACAGAAAAGGTGTGATTTTTGTGGATTTCCTGGAAAGAGGCACTACAATAAACTCTCAAAGGTATTGCCAAACTCTGCACAACCTCAGAAGAGCAATACAAAACAAGCACAGGGGAAGTTGGGCTCAAAGATCTTGCTGATTCACGACAACGCCCGGGCCCACAAGGCAAATGCCACTCTGGAAGTTCTCGAATCTTTTAAATGGGAGTTGTTTCCTCATCCGCCGTACAGTCCCGACCTGGCACCGAGCGACTTACACTTATTCCCAGCAATGAAGAAGTGGTTGGCTGTGCAGCGTTTTGATGACGACGCACAGCTTCCAGAAGAGGTAGCCACGTGGTTGAAGGCGCAGGCGGCCGAATTTTATGACAAAGGAATTTCCGAGCTCGTCCATCGCTACGATAAGTGCCTTAATTTAAATGGCAACTATGTAGAAAAGTAGTACTTAAGTGTGGCTTTCATCTGTATATAACAAAAAAAATTTCCAATACTTTATTTATTTTTAATTCCAAAACGTAATGTACTTTGTGGATAGCCCTCGTAGATCACTGCATCATCTATGAAAAGGCTGAGGTTAGTATTAATATCATCTGCACAGTCATTAATATACAATGTGAACAACAGAGATCCCGAAACATTTCCCTGGAGCACACTCAAAGTTACTCCTATGTCTGATGATGAGCCTCCAGCCCAGATAACATGCTGCATCCTCCCTAGTAAAAAGTCCTCAATCCAGACACAAATTTCACTTGAAACCCCATTTGATCATACTTTTGACAATACATTTAGATGTGGTACCGAGTCAAATGTTTTTAGAAAGTCAAGAAATACTGCATCTACCTGACTCCCTTGATCCAAAGCTTTCAGTACTCAAGTTGGGTTTCACGTGATCAATGTTTTTGGAATTAATGCTGCTTGGCATTGAGGAGATCATTATTTTCAAGGTATCTCATTATGTTTGAGCTCAGAAGATGTCCTAAGATTCTACTTGGCATTGGGCCACAAGAGTCGGTACTGGATTACTGAAAACAAAATTTGAAATAAAAATATTTTAAAATTAACAATACCAACACCCCCTGGACTGGCCAGGTAGCCCACCCATTGGCAAGGGATTTTCTACAACCACATTCTCAATTTTCTTTTAATAGAATACAGTGAAACCCTTTGTGGTAGACAAATAATGCAAGAATTGTAGGTGCCTTATGGCATTCACAGTACATACCTACATATATATTCCACCAAACCAACGTAGTTCCAAGAAAGTATACTCCCAGAAGATTACCCACAATTTGTCTCATTTACAAACTTTTTGATCTCTTGACATCTTGAGTGTGCAGTGATTAGTCACCTTCTTGCTTTGATTAGTTTTAGTTTTCAAGGTTTCCCAGTTTCTTATCTTATACCTTCAGGCAGCTTCTTTAAAAAAAAAAAAACTCTGAACCAGACTACAGATCTCCACAAGAAGGAAGAGCCTGCTTGGATATTACTTCTGGGACTCAAATTGTGGCTATGTTAAGGGGAGGTTTACTATCTTTTGGTTCAAAAAATCTTTTTTTTTAACTGGATTTTTGGGTCCATAAAAGTGTTTAGAATCCACCCCTGAAACGGTTTTTCTGAATACGGAACGGAAATGTTTGTTATTCGTGGTTGAACAAAAAAATGCACCTGCCTGAAATCGGCCTTTTTCACGCACCAGTTTTTTTCGGGAATTTCGGCTCTGTAGCCATGAAAAATTACTCTATGTGCTTGCCCATGACTAAAACTGATAAAGTGATCAAGGAGATTACGACGTCCTACGGCTTGGCAATCTGACAGCATTCCAATTTGGTGGAACAGATGAAGAAGGCAATTTGGGCAACGTATTTCCACAAATGTTCGACGGATGACCACCCACAACACCAAAATTGTCCGGCTGGGGAAACTAGTTGGTGCAAGTGGCGCATTGCAGAGGCTACTGGACATCTGGACAAATATCAACATGACCAGCAGCTCTCCAAAGAAGTTCAAAAAGTGATTCATACGATCTATGAGGCCCTTCCAGAGGACGAGTTCTTGTACCGGTGCTTATACCTTCAAGCAGCTTCTTTAAAAAAAAAAAACTCTGAACAAGACTACAGATCTCCGCAAGAAGGAAGAGGCTGCATGCATACTACTTTTGGGTATCAAATTGTGGCTATGTTAACGGGTTATGTAAATGGGAGGTTTACTATCTGTTGGTTCAAAAAATTGAGGAGGAAACACACAAAATTCAAATGAAAGTTTGAACGCGTGTGTTTGAAAGTTATCCCCCAAGCATTTGCATTCTGGTGTGAAGACTGTGGAGATGTGACTTTCCTAGCAGTGAGCAGCTTCAATGAAGGGTATTCATCAATTCTGAAGACCATGAAAACGATGGACCTCACCCTGGGACTCTATTTGATGCGGTTTGCTAAGCATTCGGATGACCACCGGATTCAAGAGGCCAAAAACTGCTTTTCAGCAGCCATTCGAGCGGTTCTGGAGCAGTGCAGGATGGGCCAGATTCCTCTGTGAGGAAGAGGAAGGACTAGTTTATGGACCCGGAATAGCAGATTGAATGTAAGTTGCATAATATTGCATTTATATGTAGTCAAAACTTCAAATGCTTTTTTCTCAAAATGATTTTTTTTTATCGCGTGGTATGGCAACTTCAAATCTACTGAACCAATTGGCATGATTCTTTGTTTCTGATGATGCTAACTACATTGTCTAGGAGTTGTACCACTTTCATTCCGATCCATCAACTATAAATATTTTTACTTGGCCGACAAAGTCGAAAAACCAGTGAAAAAAATCCTTTTTTTTTTTTCAAATGGCCGCCATTTTGTTTCTTATGGTCCAAATAACTTCCGAGAGGTACAACTCCTAAAGAATCTTATATACTTCGCTAACGTCAACTCAGTTTCGATTTCAGACAAGCCGGCTGACCTGTGACATACCGCGCGTGGTCTACATCGAAATTTTGTTTCGTTTCGATGGCACTTCCGCCTTTGCTCTTCATTTACGGTCAAAAAAATTCGAATTTGTAGAGGAAATATCAACAAACATTTTGACCAAATTTGACATTGATATCTATAACACCCAAAGAACATGCTTTTTTTCTGGCCAAAGATAGTAAACCTCCCCTTAATCAGTGAGAGAGAGAGAGAGAGAGAGAGAGAGAGAGAGAGAGAGAGAGAGAGAGAGACTGATTTACAGGCATTCAACAGTGAGGTTTTAATCATCCTTTGTAATGTTCCTTATTTGACTTCTGGTTGAATTTGTCAACTTTCATAGTTCTGAATTTGTGTTTTGGCAACGGTGGTGCAGATCTGTCAGGCTACACCGCTGTTGCAATCTTGAGTCTTGCTGGAATCAGAATCTTCAAAATGATATTAAGTTCTGGTAAATGAATAAGAAGATTTTCTTCTACAACAGCCTTCGCATATTGTTCCATAAATATACAACAACTTTTTCTCTAGAAGACTTTTCAACATAGGAAACATCTCATAAGACTGTGCACATGAGTTTGACAGGGTTAGACTGAACAGACGTCCCAGTTTTGATGGGACAGTCCCAGTCTTCACATAATGTCCTGGTGTCCCAAGACAATCATTCAGGACATATAACTGTCCCTGTTTTTATTGAGTAACAAACTGTGTGCAATAACATTTATCATTTAAGTGGAACCTAGAAGTTGAATGTTATAGAAATAAATATTTTCACAACACGTAGGCCTACTGCATTTGGTTTAGCTAGTATTAGGCTTAAAGAAAGAGTAAGAGATATGTTGAATATTTCCTATGCCAACATGTTCATGGGCCATCTAGCGCAGACCTTCCTAGCCTCCCAAAACACCATACCCTTAGTCTGGTTCAGGTTCATTGATGATATCTTCACGATATGGACTCAGCGCCACAACACACTATCTTCATTCCCTCACAATCTCAACAGCTTCTCTTCCATTCACTTCACCCGGTCCTCCACAACCCAGCGCGCCACCTTCCTAGGTGTTGAGCTCCTCGCCTCTGATACCTCCACCTGCACCTCTGCCCACAATAAACCAACCAATGCTACCTGCATTTCAACAGCCGTCATTCCTTTCCCACCAAAAAATCCCTCCTGTCCAGCCTGGCCACCAATGGATGGCGTATCTGCAGTGACAGGAACTCCCCTGCCCAGTCTCATCGAGGCCTTCGCAGACAGGCACCACCCCCAGACTAGTCTGCAAACAGATCTCCCTTGCCATTTCTCCTTACACCTCACATCCTCCCACCACCCCCAAGAACCAGCCACAAAAGAGTGCCCCCCTCATCACACACTACCAACCCAGACTGGAAGAACTGAACCACATCCTTTGCCAGGGCTTTGATTACCTATCGCTGTGCCCTGAAATGAAGGACATCCTACCCGAGATCCTTCCCACCCCTCACAAAGTGGTGTTCTGTCATCCATACAACCTGCTCGTCCATCCCTATGCTACTCCCAATCCAAACCCCTTTCCACAAGGATCATATCCATGTGGAAGACCCAGGTGCAAGACCTGCCCAATCCACCCACCCAGCACTTCCTACTCCAGGCCTGTCACAGGTTCATCCTACCACATCAGGGGCCAAGCCACTTGTGAAAGCAGCCATGTCATTTACCAGCTCTGCTGCAACCATTGCATAGCTTTCTATATTGATATGACTACCAACCAACCGTCCACCTGCACGATTGGCCACTACCGAACTGTGGCCGAGAGAAAAGTCGACCACACTGCGGTACAACATGCAGCTGAGCATAACGTGCTCGATTTCAATGGCTGCTTCTCTACCCGAGTCATCTGGATCCTTCCATCCACCACCACCTTTTCTGAAGTGCACAGATGGCAGTTATCCTTACAACACTTTCTCTACTCCTGTAAACATCCTGTGGTCGATCTACAGGAACATACTGTCCCCACACCCTCCATCCGACAGTTTCCATCCTCTATGTCCTATCGTCTCCTCCCTGTTCTTGTCTCCCAGCCTCTTTGTTTGCTGCCCTCTGTTCACGCACCTGTCCATCTTCCCCTGCTCCTATCCTTTATCACCACCTCCCTGCCCCACAACCTCCTGATGTCGCACCTGTTGACATTCTAGTCTGTGTACACTCTGCCAGATAGTGTTCCTGTCCCCCCACACATTACTATACCATCCGCTTCTGTGCCCCCTCCAGACTCCTACTGCCATCTCATGTGACAGATGCATTCTGGCCCGAGCTGCTGGAGCTGGCGGTCATGTGTGCACGAGATGCGCTTGCTTTTGTTTATGAATAGTGTGTGTTTCTCTGTTCCTCTTTTGCTGATGAAGGCTGTGGCCAAAAGCTGTGTGTAAGTATCTTTTCATTATACCTGCCTGCAACTTAACATGTCTTCTTTATGATAAGTAGTAATTAATCTTTTCCTATATTCCTGATATTCCTACATGGATTTTCCATTAAAACAAAAGTAGTAGAAGGGGGAGGCTAAAGTAATTACACGGGTATATCTGGCTGGCTGGTCACTTATAAAACACAGCGAGGGGCCAGATACCCTGAACAACACATTAAAAAGTTCTGCCCACAATTCTAGGGAACGGATCGGACATTTCACACAACCGTGAAAACTCATTCCACAATTGTGTCATTGTCAGTTCAAATACAGTGCAAATCTTAAAGTAAACTAGCTGTTGCCCTCTTGTTGAAAATACACGCAAAACGCTTTGCATCACCCTGGTTCGCAGTATAGTGGTTAATAAAAAAGAAAAAGACATGAAAAGAAAAGAAAAGGTTGAAAATATGGGAAGAAATGGTGAATAAAAAAGGGGTTTTAAAATCATTAATGACCATGAAAAAGGGAAAGAATGAAATGCAAATCGGACTTCGTATTACAGAAAAGCTACGGTTGGGGTGGTCCTTGTGGCGTTTCTGAGCAAAATTTAAACCAATTTCCACTACAAAAATTATTGAAAAAGAACAGAGAATAACAAAATGTAGCTGACAGGGGGAAATGGCGTAGATAAGAGTTCATCCTTTACCATGTTAACATGTCTTCTTTCGTGCGGCGTCCAGGTCTTCAAAAATCTCCTACTTCATTTCTGCGTGAATAGTCTGCTCCGAAATCTTGCAATTGTCCAGGAATCACTAATTTATACAAATTAAAATCATCTTGATACTGAATGCAATTTATTTTACGTTGCTACTTCCATCCTCCGAATTTCATAACAACTTCCACAATATGTCTACACATTAATAAGTTTTTCCGTCTTAATCAGATCAAGACTAGCTAATAAGTTTTTTACGTCTGAATTAAGCTTCCACTCTTGAGAGACAATAGATGGATAGAAAAACAAAAAAAAGAGTTACAATTTTAGTATTATCTCTGCCGTCGAGCATCAATACCGCTGCGACGGTGTAATTCATATCTGAGGGAACGAGTGTAGTACGGCGAAATTCAAAGTCCCGCTACATCAGAACTCCTGAAAGTAGGCATTGACTGTGGATACTGTATCACAGACACAGTCCCTTTGACTGTTCAGAGATGTCACTAAACCCGCCCAAAGACGTAAACACCCATGGATGAGCAGCACCTATTAGACAATGTGGGTCCAACAGCTAATCAGTTCCAGTCATTCCACCAGGAAGGAGCTACACGGCTCATGTTGTCTGTAGTTCAAAATGCCTAGACAGTCAATACCGCAGTTTGATCGCATCTGCATTGTTACTTCGTGCCAGAAAGGGCTCTCAACAAGGGAAATGTCCAGGCATCTCAGAGTGAACAAAAGTGATGTTCTGACATGGAGGAGATACAGAGAGACAGGAACTGTCGATGACATGCCTCTCTCAGCCCGCCCAAGGGCTACAACCGCAGTGCATGACTGCTACCTACAGATTATGGCTCGGCTCGGAAGAACACTGACAGCAACACCACCATGTTGAATAATACTTCTCATGCAGCCACCGGATGTCGTGTTATGATTCAAACTGTGCGCATTAGGCTGCATGATGCGCAAATTCACTCCATGGCGAGATCCATCTTTGCAACCACGACACCACGCAGTGCAGTACAGATGGGCCCACCAACATGCAGAACGGATCGCTCAGGATAGGCATCATGTTCTCTTCACTGACAAGCATCACATATACCTTCAACCAGACAATCGTCGGAGACGTGTTTGGAGGCAACCCAGTCAGGCTGAATGCCTTACACACACTGTCCAGCGAGTGCAGCAAGGTGGAGATTCCCCACTGTTTTGGGGTGGCATTATGTGGGGCCGACATATGCCGCTGGTGGTCATGGAAGGCACCGTAACGGATGTACATTACTCGAATGCCATCCTCCGACCAATAGAGCAAACATATCGGCAGCACATTGGCGAGGTATTTGTCTTCACGGATGACAATTCATGTCCGCATTGTGCACATCTTGTGAGTGACTTCTTTCAGGATAACGACATCGCTCGACTAGAGAGGCCAGCTTGTTTACCAGACATGAACCCTATCGAACATGCCTGGCATAGATTGAAAAGGGCTGTTTATGGACGACGTGACCCACCAACCACCCAGAGCAATCTACGCCGAATCGCCATTGAGGAGTTGAACAATCTGGACGAAATGCCTTGATGAACTTGTGGATAGTATGCCACAATGAATACAAGCATGCATCAATGCAAGAAGACATGCTACTGGGTATTAGAGGTACTGGTGTGTACAGCAATTTGGACCACCACCTCTGAAGGTCTTGCTGATGGTGGTAAAACATGCAATGTGTCGATTTCATGAGCAGTAATTAGGGCGGAAATGATGTTTATGCTGATCTCTATTCAAATTTTCTGTATAAGTTACAGAACCAAGGTGACACAACACTTTTTTTTTGTGTGTAAAATACATTCTACTAAAATGTGGTGCACTGAGACCTGTACACCACACACATTGAGGGCCCTATTGCTGGAACAAGAAGCTGTACATCACAGAGCTGTGTCCTGTGTGAAGACAAGTTAGAAGGATCTCATCCTATCTGCATGGGTGTAGTTTCTTGACTGTCGCTAGCAGCCACCAATACACAACCAACCAGTTTTCGAAACACATTGCACTGATTGATAGTTCATTTAGGACAAGTAAACACCAGATTTCAATTAACAGGCTAATTATAATGTCAGGACAGTGTTGAAACCAGTACTCTCTACCTTGTGGACGATATAAAATATAAATATCTATGGAACATCAGCACATCTAATTTACAGAATTTGGTCAGCTGGTAAGAATGTCAGAAATTAAAGTATTCTGTTGTAATTAACATGTAATGAAATGATACAATACAATGTTACTCATTTTTGTTTATTAGTCAAAAATACCTGAGATAACATCTGAACTGCTGCTGTTAATCTCTAAAATAAATGTACATAATGTTAAGTCTTTAATTTTATAAGTAATTAAAATAGTTTGTTGAATAATGCAGCCTAAAACATGTCAACAAAATTATCAAAAAGTACTTTCAGTCTGAAGACAAGAACTTCTGTTTATGCTAACAGAAAGATCTAATTTCCATTGTAGAACATTGAATCTAATTTTGTCTTTATGTAATGAAGAAAACTAATAAATTCATTATTTATTTTATATATTGATGTAAATTTCTGTAGTAGCATTGTAATTTGGCTGAATTGTATGTCTAAAACTGATAAGTGTATTTGAAACTACTTTGTGACTATGTTAAATCGATTTGATGTAGTAATCTTTAATTGTAATATTAAAAAAAATGTAAATTTAACAATGTACATATATATATATATATATATATATATATATATTTTTTTTTTTTTTTTTTTTGACTCCGTCATGAGTTGTCTGCACCAAGACTGCCTTACAGCTTGGAAGCAGCTAGCCCATCTGCATTTGCAGCTTCGGCCTGACAAGTATGCTTCACTGATATTGCCAGATATTGCAACTGTATTTATGAGTCCACTTGGCTTTAATACTAGCACTGATGATGGTCACACAATGATTGAAATTGATTTGCAACAGAAATAGAGATTTCTACTTCCAACACTGACCCTCTTTTTGTTATTAGTGTAAGAATTGTCTAAAAGGGTATATAAAAATGAGGGCTGGTCCACTGGGCATCATTGTTAATCAGAGATTTTGTCATGCACCATCTATGCCACTTCGTGTAGTAAAAATATAATGCAAAATATAAAGATGTATCTGTTCCCTAATCCACATAGCAAGTTGAATGGACCTAAAATATTTATCCCGTTCTCAGTATGAACTCCAGCACAATGAGCATATATCAGGTTAAGTATCCTGAGATGCACCACCCATTTGGACTGTTCATATTTCATTGAGCGTAAAATATAAGCACGTTTATATCATTTGAACTGTAAGAAATAGATATTATGTTGCATAGTGGTTAGAATATTAGGAACTAGTCTATAGTAACATCACACTACGAGGTGCATTCAAGTTCTAAGGCCTCCGATTTTTTTTCTCCGGACTGGAAAGAGATAGAAACATGCGGATTGTTTTAAAATGAGGCCTCGTTCATTGTCAATACGTCCCAGAGATGGCAGCACCGTACGGCAGATGGAATTTTACCGCCAGCGGCGAGTATGAGAACTGTTTTAAATACTTAAAATGACGACGTTTTCCTTACTCGAACAGCGTGCAATCATTCGTTTTCTGAATTTGCGTAGTGTGAAACCAATTGAAATTCATCGACAGTTGAAGGAGACATGTGGTGATGGAGTTATGGATGTGTCGAAAGTGTGTTCGTGGGTGCGACAGTTTAATGAAGGCAGAACATCGTGTGACAACAAACCGAAACAACCTCGGACTCGCACAAGCCGGTCTGACGACACGATCGAGAAAGTGGAGAGAATTGTTTTGGGGGTTCGCCGAATGACTGTCGAACAGATCGGCTCCAGAGTTGGCATTTCTGTGGGTTCTGTGCACACAATCCTGCATGACGACCTGAAAATGCGAAAAGTGTCATCCAGGTGGGTGCCACGAATGCTGACGGACAACCACATGGCTGCCCGTGTGGCACGTTGCCGAGCAATGTTGACGCGCAACGATAGCATGAATGGGACTTTCTTTTCGTTGGTTGTGACAATGGATGATACGTGGATGCCATTTTTCAATCCAGAAACAAAGCGCCAGTCAGCTCAATGGAAGCACACAGATTCACCACCACCAAAAAAATTTCGGTTAACTGCCAGTGCTGAAAAAATGGTGCCCATGTTCTGGGACAGCGAGGGCGTAATCCTTACTCATTGCGTTCCAAAGGGCACTACGGTAACAGGTGCATCCTACGAAAATGTTTTGAAGAACAAATTCCTTCCTGCACTGCAACAAAAACGTCCGGGAAGGGCTGAACGTGTGCTGTTTCACCAAGACAACGCACCCGCACATCGAGGTAACGTTACATAACAGTTTCTTCGTGATAACGACTTTGAAGTGATTCCCCATGCTCCCTACTCACCTGACCTGGCTCCTAGTGACGTTTGGCTTTTTCCAACAAGGAAAGATACTCTCCGTGGCCGCACATTCACCAGCTGTGCTGCTATTTCCTCAGCAATTTTCCAGTGGTCAAAACAGACTCCTAAAGAAGCCTTTGCCGCTGCCATGGAATCATGGCGTCAGCGTTGTGAAAAATGTGTACGTCTGCAGGGCGACTACGTCGAGAAGTAACGCCAGTTTCATCGATTTCGGGTGAGTAGTTAATTAGAAAAAAAATCGGAGGCCTTAGAACTTGAATGCACCTCGTACTCTTCTTCCAATCTGCGCATAACTCTGTACGCCAACAGCGAGGTGACAGCACGTAGGACACCCGAGCGAGTTGGTGCAGTGGTTAGCACACTGGACTCGCATTCAAGATGATGACCACTCACACCCAAATCCAGCCAGCCTGATTTAGGTTTTTTAAGTCACTTCAGGCAAATGCTAGGATAGTTTTTCTCAAAGGGCACGGCCAATTTCCTTCCCCAACCTGAGCTTGTGCTCTGTCTCTAATGACTTTGTTTTCGATGGGACGTTAATCACTAATCTTCTTCTTCTCCTCCTCCTCCACCACGGCATGTAGTGGGATGGCACACTGAACTGTCTAATCATTGTGACACACATCTTTGACTGCTACATCTGCCATTTTGTTTCTCTTAGTATCTGTGTGCCCAGGTACCAAACAAAAATACACTTCCTTCCCATCATTGTAGGTGGAGAGGGGTGTTCTGGGTATGTTTAGATTAGTACTTGTTCCATAGAGCATGAATACGACACTTCGTACTGATGTGGAACGTGTCAGGTTAATAAAAGGTGTCCATGCAAGATATTGCATTACACAAAATATTACATGACACTTAATAATTTTATTTCTTTTTATTTCATTTTTTTGTGGGGGTTGAGGAAATTACCCACATACTATACCCAAAAATTCGTCTAATGAGTAGAAGGAGTTATCTGTCAGGCTTTTGATGCTATTAGATAAGTGGCCAAAGACTTTTGTGGCAGCATAATTTACCCCCTTCTGCCCCAAAGTTAGATTTAACCCTGAGTAGTGAAATTCATCCTTTCTCCCAGTGTTGTAGCCATGTACACTGCTATTACTTTTGAATTCATTCGGATTGTTAATAACAAATTTCATAAGTGAAAATATATATTGTGAGGCTACAGTGAAGATCTCTAGCTCTTTAAATAAGTGTTGCAGGATGATCTTGGATGAGCTCCAGCAATTATTCTGATTACACGCTTTTGTGCAAAGAACACTCTTTTACTCAATGATGAGTTACCCCAGAATATGCCATACGAAAGCAGAGAATGAAAATAGGCATGGTAAGCAAATTTACTGAGATGTATACCGCCAAAATTTGCAATGACCCTAATAGCATAAGTAGCTGAACTCAAAAGTTTCAGCAGATCCTCAGTGTGTTTTTCCCAGTTCAACCCCTCATCAATGCATGCACCTATAAATTTTGAATATTCTACCTTAGCTACCGATTTCTGATCAAAGTCTATATTTATTAATTGTGTCATTCCATTTACTGTGTGGAACTGTATATACTGCGTTTTGTCAAAGGTTAATGAGAGCCCATTTGCAGAGAACCACTTAATGATTTCCTGAAAAACATTGTTTACAATTTCACCAGGCAATTCTTGTCTGTTGGGTGTGATAGCTGTACTTGTATCATCGGCAAAAAGTACCAGCTTTGCATCTTCGTGAATATAGAATGGCAAGTCATTGATATATATTAAGAACAGCAGAGGACCGAAGAACGAACCTAGCAGCACCCCATTCTTGGTTGATCCTCAGTTTGAGAAAACACCAGTTTTTTGCATATTATGTGAACTGCTTATTTCAACTTTCTGCACTCTTCCAGTTAGCTATGATTTAAACCATCTGAGCACTGTCCCATTCATACCACAGTATTTGAGCTTATCTAGAAGTATTTCATGATTAATCAATCACAGTTCGTGATAATGTAGTTTTTGCTTCTATTATGAATCACTAACATATTTTGAGACTTAAATACAGTAGGGAGTGATAACGTGGCCTATGTAAGGCATGTGGTTATCTGAAGTGCAGGCAGTGATGTGCCGATGTACAGTTCATCTTGAGCATAGGGAAGATTCTAAATAGTAAAGGAGCTGTGGAAATGTCACCATCAGATAACAGTAGTGAGAAAAGACAAAGGGATTAAAAGGCATTTCAGTTAATGCCAGAGAGATAAGATAGGTGATAAAGGAGAAACTGTGGACAGGCTGGATGTGTTGTGACAGTTGACTACAACTGAGTCTGCTCCTGTCTTGTGTGAAACTTTACAAGTAGGGTTTGTACGTAACTAACAGCTTTTCAAATACAAGGAGCCCACAAGGGGGAAAGTAAATTTGGCTGCTGAGTGTCATGAACTGGGCACTTTAGAGGCACACTAGATGCAGTATGTTGCTTTCTGGGTAAAGGATTTCAGAACACAGCAGTAGCAGAGACAGAAGTGTAAAGTTTCTGAAATAGACATAAGCACGAAGTACGTCTTTTACAATTTTACAAAAAAATGCGCAATAAATCTGTTGTTGTACAACTCACTTTATCTCCCCCCCCCCCCCCCCCCCCCCACACACACACACACAAAATAAAACATTCAGGTTTAAAATTTATACACTTCACCCCGACATCGATTCCTCCAAAATGTGGGTTTGCATGGATTCACCAGACTTTCAAGCTGATGAAAATCTTTGTCGGCACATTTTTTATTTGAAGTAGGCCTAGTTAGTTTGTTGTGTACTCCATACAACAAATGTTATGATCTGAAATGTGTCAGTTTAACACACATAGGGCATATATTTAAAAAAATTATATGGCTAAGAGAGAGCCATTTACAGGGTTATTTTCAGTATAAATGACCAATTATTTCTGCTCAATAATCCCTCTGTCCTATATGGCTTGTTTTGTAGAAATATCTTTAATCTGTATTTGAAAACATAGATGCTATCTGTTGGTCATTTAACTGAGTAACCGACAAAGAGTTTTATAGCTCCAATTTCACCCCATTCTGTGCCAAAGTGATAATGCAGATCAGTTTTGTTTCTAGCGCTGAACTTGTAAATATCTCCCCTACTCTCATACTCAGATGGACTGTTGATAAATTTTAAATGTAAATGAATGTAGTGTGAGGCTGTGGTTAATACTGCCAGCTGCTAAAAGGATACCTGTAAGATGCACACAAGTAAACTTCATACATAATTCCAATTACTGTTGTCTGTTCAATGAATACTTCTTTTGTCTAAGTGAATACTTACTCTGGAATATTATTCCATAAGGTATCAGTGGATGAAAATATGCAAAATATGTTAATGTACTGACTTCTATAATCTCAAAGTTGGCAGTTATTCTTATGGCAAAAAGTAGCTGAACCTTCATGTATTCACAGGTCCACTATATGGTTTTTCCAGTTTTAAGTTTTCACCAGTATGCGTACCTAAAAGAACTTACAAACTGCTACATTGTTTCCTCATAAGATCTTTTTAAATGTTCCTTAGTGTTCCTTCATGTAATATTTTTAACAAAGAAGAAGAAGAATGGTACAGTGTAGCTACTTAATGTGTTGCACACAAATGCAATGTCAGTCTCCAACGGCAATAACTGTACTACAAAACTTCGGTATTTACAAAAATCTCAAAATTATCGAAAATCTACTCTGTGAAAGTAACCAACGACAATGTTATTTAACACGCTGCGGTATCAAATTAATACAGCTGCAACAAAAAGTTATGCACTAGAACCCGAAGGCAGGTCTTCCATTACGGTCCATCATTTACAAATTACAAATATTTTTAGATTTCGTTCTACTCTACAATCTGTTCAACGACGGTGTTCGACTTCCACTTTTACGTTCTTAAAATTTATAATTTTCCTCCTAAGCTGATGTCAACAGGAAATTCGATGAGACTATTGTTTGTGTTGTAAACGACTGAGGAGAGAGTGAAAGTTACTGGAGTCCTTAGTCCTAAATGTATGAGTAGTAACGTGCATAACCAAGTTATATGAATGCTTAAGTTCGTGAAAATGGACTACTCTTTAGTTCGCCTTGGACGTTTGTAGAATGCAGACACAGCTTTTTCACGTTTCTGTGGCAAGGACCAAGAAAACCCCCACAATCACTACGCAAAACTGGAAAAGACGCCACCTCTTTCCTAAATTCCTACTTTTCTAGGCTCACGAGTCACGAACATACTCGACTATGGATAATTGGATATCAGGTTTGGTTTCGAATTCGATACACCCACTGCCGTCAACTCAAGTCGGCTCTAACTGACACTCTCCCGAATTGAATAATTTTTTTCCAGGTGTCACATGCTATGCGACCATCCTCACATTCGCTGTGCATGAGGAAAATTGTAGAAATAGATGTTCCTCGTTCTTTTTTAGAACGTGATGGATCACTTGTATTGAGTATTTAAGGTTGGTATTAATTCCATAGATGTATTTGCACTGCCGGCGCACGGAAGCTGCCAGAGTCCTCTTTCGGTAAAAGTGTTGTCCAAATTTGTTTTATGGTTTCGTGCACGTGAAGAATATTCCTAGTGAAGATCTATCGAGTAAGCTATCAGTTATATTGTATGCATGAAATGATATGATGAACTGAGGTAATTCTGCATGTGTGCAGTGTGGTGCAAAATTAATCCTAAAGAGCTTTGACGTCTGGGTTGCTGGCTTTTGTTACGCTTTTGTCGTGGCTCGAGTTTGTCATCGTGAATTTCCGTGGACCGAGGTTTGTGGAAATGAAGCAGTAGAGCAGTTGATGACCTGAACGTATTGCTGGAAGATTTGTTGCGATACCTTGTGAGTGCATCATTGTTTCCCGTCAATACTACCGTTTTCTTACGCCTCGCAGTGGCTGTCGTTTCATCTCAGAAAACGAAATTTGTGTTCTGACGTAGAAATTCTCCGAAGTTTTGGCGTGACGTGTGTTTGGTTTTAAGAACCGTATCTAGAATCGTAAGAATGGTTCTTATTGCTTTTACTCTAACGCGACTCTTGCTTTGAAATACGCTTGACTTGCTGGTTGGAGTACCGTTAAACTGATAGTTTTTTTGGCGCTGTTGGCAGTCTTTTCGGAGCTAGACGAGATAATGCATACTACACGGAATTTGAAGGCATTGAAGAATGGCTTGCGTTTATCGGTACCGTTTCGTTACTGAGAATGAGAAAGTAGTAGGTCATCTCCATAAAGAAAAGTATAAACTTACTTTTGGAGAGATGCAGATTATTATTTTTTTTTTTTTAATTAGCCACAATGTCAAGTCTTGTTTTTCAGTTTACTGCAGTGCTCGGAAATTTTATAAATGGTTCTTCTCGTTACTTCTTTCTATCGATCAGATAGTGTAATTTAGATGTAAGCTATAAATTAAAAGAAGGCATGACAGAGCCTTCATTTAAATGTTGCCTTTATTTCTGTATAAGTCAGACTCTTATCAAGTCCTGTTAACTATGTGCCACTTGGTCGTACATTGGTTGGTCACATTAGTAAACTCAAAGATGCTTTGTTTACTTGCGTAAAACGCATGAAGCTTGTGATAATGATTTTTTTAACATACCAATGTATTTATTTCCAAATACTGTACTATTCCATTAGCTATAAATAATCATTTTTATTATTGTTTTATGGTAGCTTTCTGTATTTATACTAAACTCCACTCAGTATTTTGATAGTATTTTTGTTTTGGAGGTGCAAGGAGCATTGTGTAATAATGCTATTTTCTTTTCCCACACTTGTTCATTTAGTTACCCAACCTAATTTATCATTTCAAAACACATTTTTGTCTTTTTTGAGGAATTAGATTTTGTAACTAATAGTGACAGATGGTTTGGTGTGTCAGATGAGCTGTGAAGAGGCACTCTCTCCTCAACCACCATCTATTTTCATCATGCCTGTTAAGAGCAACACAAGTTAAAACCATTGTTTGGATTTGCTAAAACAGTTTTAATACTAAAAATGTTACAGCTGACCCTGTGCCAAGTATTTGATTGCAGTATTCAGACATTTGCTTAATTTTTACCCTCAATACTACATTGAAGTAGGTCTAGTGTGACTTTGGTGGCGAGGACAACTTACAATGAAACACAATACACGTATTCACCAACTGTGGTGTGGCAAATACTGAATCTAGCAACACCAGATGTGGTTTCACCTATGACATGATTAAAATAGCAGAGATAAACAATGTTTTGGCATCCAGTGTGCTCCATTGAGAAGTACACTTATTCCCAATACATCACATTCTTTGCATTCGCCAGTTCTCAACGGAGCAGTCTCTTTCCAACCCAAACAAGATATCAGGCCCTGCCACAGGTTGGTTTGTCACAACAACTGTTGGGGGGGGGGGGGGGGGAATTGGAATAGAAGCAGATAAATATTGTGCAGTATTCTGTTCTGTCTGTGTATATACACATATGTTGTCATATATCCCATCAGGGGTCAACCTGACATCCAGTAGGCCGACTATTGCTTTCAACCAGACTCATTAACTGTTAATTTGTAGTCTGTATACTCTTTATGTAAATCAGCATTCAGAGTTATGTACTGAAGAGGTTAACTTAATGGTCTGATTCAAAATTGGATTTGCAGTACCTACACCTAACTTCTACTTTGACCCATAATGTAATGTTGATGGGCATGTTATGTCATCTGTGTGCAAATAGCTAAGCAGAAATCTGATGACAATATTAATTTTGTTCCATGTAACATTTGGAAAGCAGGTTGTGCTGACAAGCTGTTCTGTATTGTAGCCCAAAGCCTAATTGGGCTGGAAGGTAATAACTCAATTAAGTTAACAAAGCCATCAAATGCGATGTCATGATAGGTCCTGCAATTCTCGCTATGTTGCCTATTTTATGCCTATTGGTTTTCGGCAAGTCATTCATGTTTGCCATTATGATGGCTTCACATCTCAAAGTAGACAAATTTAGGAAGATTTAGTATTTCCTAACATGCTAACACAGCTATTATTTTTTATAGCAGTAATTTTTGCTGTTAAAAGACACGCAAATGGTGTTTCGACAAAAAGTGTTACAAGAAATCAGCTAAATTATTGTCAGTCACTACAAGTGGTAATAGTGCAGTTATGGTGCCTGTTGCTGTTGCTGTTGTGTTGCATGTTGATGTTGATAACTTGTGGATGAATGATATAATCTGGATACGACGAATCGTGAATCGGTAGCCATTGAGTATGCTTTTCTGTAATTTTCTGGGGTTTAGAAACAAATTTAGGTAGTGTTTTGTCTTACTACGTTAGAATTTAAATGCATCGGCATTACTGACAAAATGGGAAATAGAAAATACAAATAAGTTATTGCAATGACAGTCATATATTTTAGGCTACGCTAAACGCAGTCCATTAAAACAATCCTCTTTATGTGTTGAGATCATTGGCTCTGCTAACTTAAAAGCAAGGTGTCACAGTCCACCTAACCAAACCTAGACCTGGCTTTGCTGCAGATCGGTATGTCATCTCATCTAGCCCTTAACATAATAAATACAACAATAATCAGATCAACAAAACTTATTCTGGTGTTCTCCGTATCCATAACGGATGTAATGAATTTGTATTTTCCACCAAAATAAAACATTAGGTTCAGCAATTCTCGTCGGTTGCCATATTGACACCCAATTGGATACATCCAGTGTCAGCACACGATACAAGAATTAGTTGAGATGCACTTTAGCTGTGGGTGCAGCCGTTGCTATAACCGTTGCCTGACATCCTGCTCTCCTGGCAGGTAACAGTAGCGTCCAGCAGTCAACGCAGCCACCAACATGCCATCTGACGCAAAGAAGAGAGAGCAGCAGCGAAAGAAGGAGGCGGCCAAGGCACGGCAGTCGGGCCGCAAGCCGCAGCAGAGCAAGGCGCAGGCCGTGGAGAACGGTGCGGCAGCTGGCGACAAGGACAAGGAAACTACTCCGCCCGCAGAGGCCAATGGCATCGCCACTGAGAATGGTGACCGGGAGATAAGTGCAGAAGGTGAGTGGATGGCTGGAGCTGTTTCTGATTTTCGTAGATTTTTGTGATTCCATTTGGCTAAAATATTTTATACACCTTAGGTGAAACATACTGTGAATTGCGTAAATATATATGCTGGAAAATGCCACTTGAACCACTTACTGTACAATCTTTATTTATTGGTAATATTCTGCTGGTTGGTAGTACAAATTTTCACTGTTTCATTATGCCAAAACAAAAGTGTAATTTTGAGAGGAATACAAAAAAACTGAGTTCACTTTTATCACTGGCAGTGGAGAAACTGTTGAGTGCACATTGTGTAATGAAACCTTGCAATTGGGCGGTCTGACATTATGCATTTTGTTAAAACAAAATACATCGCACTAAGTTCGAAGTAAAATACGCTCCTTGATAAAATGCATCATTGTGAAAAGTATGGTGACAGTGCAGCAGACTAATTTTAAAGTCACTTGGGATCACCTGAGTGCATGACCCAAATGTAAATGTCAGTGTGAATTTAATTTTGTCAATACAATTTTTTTCTTAATTGTCCCTGGATTTTTCCTAAACTTATTTTTAATAAAATTGATATGGACGTCCTAGCATAGGTGAAATCCCAAATAACTGATGTCCTCTAAAAATGGTAAGCTTAATCTGTGAAAAATCAAGAAACAGTTAGCAGGCACAGTTGGACTGGGCTGAGATCTGAAAAGGGGCACATCGCTGGCGGTTGCGAACTAAAGTAACATTATGTACACAGTTTAATACTTGTTATTGAAACAGGCAGTTCATCATGACCGTAAGGCACCAGCACTAAAATTGTAGCAAACCAGCCCACCCATTCTGAATGGGATTGAAGGAATCTCCAATATGTGATTTATCGTATGGGGGTGGAAATGTGTAGTCTACTATTTTTGTACACCACATAAGAGAGGCGACAAAAGTCTTTCATTTCGACGTTAGTTAAGGTGGAGCTTGCATTCTAACATTGGCAGCAGTCTTCCTGTCAACACAGAGTGGGCTCACCTGTATCTACATGGCTATTCTGCAAATCACACTTAAGTGCCTGGCAGTGTGTTCGTCGAACCGCCTTCACAACAATTCTGTTAGTCCACTCTTTAACAACGTGTGGAAAAACACACGTATATATTTCCATTATTTTATTATGATGGTCATTCCACCCTACGTAGGTTGTCATCAACAAAATATTTTCACATTTGGAGGAAAAAGCTGGTGATTGAAATTTAATGAGAAGATCCCGCTGCAATGAGATACTGAGATACACCTTTGTTTCAATTATGTCCACCTCAAATCCTGTATCAGGTTTGTGTCCCCCCCCCCCCCCCCCCCCCCTCTTTCTTGATAATACAAAAACATACTGCCCTTTTTTGAACTTATCAATTTACTGTGTTAATCTTACCTGTATGGGTCCCACATCACACAGCCGTATTCCAAAACTGGACAGATAAGTGTAGTGTAGGCAGTTGGTTTAGTAGATCTGTTGCAGCTTCTAAGTGTTATGCCAATAAAACAAGTCTTTGGTTTGCCTCCTGCACAACATTGTGTGTTCTTTCCAATTTAAGATGTTCATAATTGTAATTCCTAGCTACTTAGTTGAATTTATGGTCTTTAGATTTGATTTATTGTGTGACCAAAGTTTTAATGGATTTTTTAGCCACGTGTTTGACCTCACACTTTTCATTATTTAGGGACAGTTGCCAATTTCCGTACCACACAGATATCTAAATTGTTTTTCAAATGGTTTTGATGACTTTAGTAGATGATAAGACAGCATCATCTGCAAACAACCTAGGATGGCTGCTCAGATTCCCTCCTAAATCTGTTTATATACAGAAGGAACAGCATAAGGCCTCTAACATTTCTTCGGAGAATACCAGAAATGACTTCTGTTTTTCTCAGTGACTGCGTCTATTACTGAACTAAATTTAATGTTAAATGTCTTAAATATTTGCTAAGTTAGTTTGATTGTGGTATGCAGCCATGAGTTTAACCCCCTAATGTGTTGCCACCAGGGCAACAATTCTGTCCCATTGTACCAATTATTTTTTCTTTCTGTTACATTCAGGTATGAAGTGCAGGAAGAATGATTGTCCTTGTCCTCACGATCTCTATGTGAGCGATACGTTATGGATTGTAATATATTCCTAGTTTAATCGTTTAAAGCTGGTTCTTGAAACTTCATTAATTGACTTTCTTAGGATAGTTTATGTCCCTCTTAAAGAGTCTACCAGTTCAATTTCTTCATTATCTCTGTGACATTCTGCCACAGATCAAACAAACCCATGACCATTCATGCTGCACTTCTCTGTATATGTTAAGTATCCCCTGTCAGTCGTATTTCATACAGATCCCACACATGTGACCAATTCTTGTGGACCAATGAAGACCGTGTTACACTCGAAGGATGTGTCGGCAGAATTTGGGCTACCAAAAATTCTAGAACTGTCATGGTAACCCCATTGCGTGAAGAGACCGTCATGCTGTGGTGTGGATTAATCACATCAGTTGTGGTCGGACACTTTTACGTAGAGGAAGTGCAGGGTGCTGTTTTTCGAACTGCCAGCGTGAGTGTTGTGAGGTATGCTGCTGATAGTTACAATATCCTTTGCCTGGCTGATAGAAACCTGCTGGAAGGTACGACTTTTATGCATGATGGTGCTCTATCCCATATTGGTACACATGTGAAACATCTCTTGCACACATTGGTTTGGTGAGGATTGTGTGCTGAGCTGCAACTTCTGTCATGGTTGGCCTCCCAGTTCCCCAGACCTCAATCCTTATGGTTATTGGTTGTGGTGTTACCTGAAGTCAAGTCAACTGTGATTGTCTGACCTCATTAGGGATCTGATGGCAATTTCTCAACATACCTACAGATATGCTGTACAGTGCTGTTGACAACACTGTACCTGAACTACAGGTTCTGTTGGTGAGTGATGGCCTATACGGTGAACATGTATTATAAAGATCATCATCTTTGCTAAAAATAAGTTGCTGTGCTAATTATTGATTTCGTATTACATGAAGCATTGGACATTTGTGTACTTTCTTTTGGTTTCAATAAAATCCCCGAGTCATTTCAAGCAAGTGTGTCAATTTTTACCTCTCTACTTACACTTTTTGGTGAGTACTGAATTTTCAAATGTTAATGTACTGGTTCACATTGTGTGTGTGTGTGGGGGGGGTGAATATCTGACCATACAGTATTTTCCAAATGACAGTAAATATGTAAATAAATGTCAGAGTTTGATGAAAAAAAATATTAAAAGCAAACTGAACAAACATCTCATTGCAGAGGCACTGTGCATGAAGCTGGAGGCAGATGCGCGGCTGAATGCGGAGGCGCGGGCGTGCACGGGCAGTCTGGCGGTGCATCCTCGGTCACGTGACATCAAGATTGACAACCTGTCCATCTCGTTCCATGGCCACGAGCTGCTGCAAGACTCTGTACTGGAGTTGAACTGTGGACGCCGCTACGGTCTGCTGGGGCTTAATGGCTGTGGTGAGTGCCTAGAGGCTCTGTCTGTGTGTTGTATGCATGGACAGGATTATGAGTCAGTGGATGGAGGGAATGTGAGGCAAAAAGTATGGTGTAGGTGTTAGACCATATCTGGTATTGGGTTTCAGGGAAGTCGACACTATTGTCCGTGCTGGGGAATCGGGAGGTGCCCATTCCAGAACACATAGACATCTTCCACCTAACACGTGAGATGCCGGCGTCAGACAAGACAGCTCTGCAGTGTGTCATGGAGGTATGTATGGCCTACATTGGCTGCACTTGCTGTAGGGCTTTAGCTTTAGGTATGTCAGGGCCCTTGCAGTTGTTGCCTATTAAGGTGCTGTAAAGGATCATACAGTTTGCCAAACTTCTCCAGTTCTGCAGTATGTAATTGTATTTGTGGAACACTAATCTCATTGAGAGAAATTTCTATTGACATCCAGATTGACACAATGTGTGAAATGTTTTGTCGATGTAGGAATGCAGTGTTTCATAGGCAGTATTACATTACTATGTTGTAAACAGGTTTGTTAGTAAGAAATGTCTTGCAGTTGCCATTGTCAGTACATGGAGACTACTTGGTTTGCAACTACAGATCGGAGGACCTGAAATGGGCTATTCGGTCTGACTCTATCCTTGAAGCTGGTTGTACCAGGTATGAATGCCAACTACTGCTCAGTGAACTCAGTGCATCTTCTCCTACAACACACATGTATAGTACTTCCATTATTACTGTTCATTGCTTGTTACATCCAACTTAGAATCAGATATTACCACTGTTCTCAATAGTTTTGTCTATCTCATCTGGTAGCTGTCTGTTAGCCAAACAGAACTGCATTTTCTGTTGTGACAGTGGGATTGTCATGAGCTGCAAGGGTCTAGGGTCCACAGTGTATCTCCTTAACAGAACGGAATGATTGTCTAAATGGCAAGTGTCGCAACGGGAAGTTGACCGTCCGTCCATTGTCCCATGTTGCGAGTGCACTGTGTCCAGCCCTCCTCATGTCAGTCACAAGAGTACAGGAACTTCCCACACGACACTTAGCTTGATAGTGACCTCTCAACTATTAATAATATCACTTAGAAATCCTGACTATCCTTCGTCAGTTGGGACAGAGGTGTGGGGGATAACATAAGACTTTCTCAGAAATTCTGTTAAATCTTGCTGCACATAAAGTGAGTTTTCATTACACTGTGTCCCACTGATCATCAGTTTCTGCAATTGTGGAAAGTAAGATCAAAAGATTATGTGCATAAAACCAAGATTACTAGCAATTTCCACAGTGGTAGTGGGTTGCATCTTTTGCAGCCATGTATTATACAGGAAGAAATTGAGAAGAAAATGAATATTCTTTGTATGACAGTATAATTGATTTCTTCATTTGTTAAATTAATTGGAGCATTGCATTGAAATATGTATTAAAGCATACAATGTAATGAGCAATCAAAAATTTTCTGTTTGACGATGCTACAGCATGCATGTAAAGTAGCGTCACTCAGAAGCGGGTACATAAGCGTTGACACGTAGGTAAGGGATTAGTGAGATGATAGTGTCTCTGTGACGTGGGTGCGGTAAATGCAAAGATGTTTACTACCAAAAGCATTCAAACAGGACCTCTGCGCTGTTGTCCTTTCCGTGGCTGCCAAAGGAGAAACACTGATAGACATTTGTTGAAGTGTGAAGAATGTGTATAGGCCAGCATGTCTGTGCAACAAGGCTTGCTGCTGCTTCCTGAAAACTCACAATCCCATATTGCAAATTTCAAAATGCATGAGTTACACCAACTAGAGTAGGGGGCCGCATGGCTACGCTCCCCAGTCTGAGGCCCCTTGCCACAGTTCACACGGCTGCTCCCGTCGGAGGGTCACGTCATCCTTTGGGCATGGCTGTGTATGTTGTCCTTAGTGTAAGTTAGTTTAGGTTAGATTAAGTAGTGTGTAAGCCTAGGGACCAATGACCTCAGCAGTTTGGTCCTATAGGAACTTACCACAAATATAAAAAAAAAATTTAAGTAGAGGACATTCAAGCACTGACCCTACAGTCCTGTCTCCCTATGTGATTATCACACATTTGGTCCCTTAAAAAAAGGCATTGAAGGGTCGGCGATGTTGTCAAACGAGAATGTGCATCAGGCAGTTATTGACTTCTTCATGGAGTAGGACATGGTGTTTTGCTAAGAGTATCTTCAACCTGGTGTGTCAGTGGGATGATTACCTCAATTCTCACGACGATTTTGCCCAATTGGCATACTGATTCTGGACTGTACGGCCTTCAAATGGAAACTCTTTCATCACTGATTTTATGTTTGCAACAAGAAATCATAGACGACAGAATGAAATGGTTCATTAACTTCAAAAAATAGTTGTGAAAATCTGAGTGGTAAAATATTTTGCAAACAAGTTCTGATCAACATAATTTGGTGTCAGTTGGTCTAATCACCAGGTTCTGAATGTAACATTCTGTTGACAGAATTTGGTGGATATATTTATATCTCAATGTCATTTATTCCCTGCACCAACCTGTTGTTTACTTTTTCTTCTCCATATACAGTGCTAAAGTTAGTGCAAGAAGTGTTTTGTCTACATTGATAGCCATTCAGACTAGTCTCAAAATTTTACCCTCATGATATGCACAGTGTGAGAGCTGTTTCAAATGTCAGGTTAAACTTGCCAGACTTGGGTTGAATATCTGCACGTTTGTTTGACAAACCAATGGAAAGCAAATAGCAAATTCCATAAAAAGTTTGTTTGTTTACAGTGTTCCTTAGTGCCCTCTCAGATAATATTAATATTGACATCACACTTTCTGCAGCTAATGTGGTTGTATATAACGAAGTTCTATCTGAAAAAAGCTGCACCAGTATGTTGGATCTGATGACATTTCAAAGTAGTACGAAGATTGGCATCTTGCTTTAAATGTTCAGAAATGTAAAATTGTTCATTTCACAAAACTAAAAAGTAATATCTGTAGAGTTCAGTATCCACAAACCACAATTTCAGTCAGACGCCCTCAGTTACCAGAGTGGTGTTACATTTTGAAAGTATTCATTGACAGCTAAATTGTTTAAATTAGAGCACTAACCTTCTTCCCACGGGTAGAAGGTAAGTGACTGACAAATTTGTTATTCATGAAAATATTTTGAGGTCCCTATGTCTGTACCTGTCAACAACAGTAGTTATTCCTTTTGGTGTCTGCACTATAACCCTTATTCAAACGACAGAAAATCCAGGATTGGTTCCTTTACCACACAATGCCTGCTTGCCACTATTGATGCCACCTCCCTTTACACTGACACCCCAATGCCCATAGCCTCGCTGCTATTTAACACTAAGTTTTCCGGTGCCCAATGAATTCCAAACCCACAGCCTCCTTTCTGGTCATGGCGATCAGCTATATCTTCACCCACAGCTACTTCATATTTGAAGGCATCGCCTACAAACAAATCTGTGGTGCAGCAGTGGGCACCCGCATGTCACTATCCTGTGCCAACATATTTGTGGCAATCTAGAGGAATTCTTCATAACCACCCAAAATCCCAAACCCCTCATCTGGTTCAGATTCATTGATAGCATGTTCGTGATCTGTATTGAGGGTGAGGACACCCTATCCACATTCCTCTTGAACATCAGCACCTGATCCCCTGTTCACATGACCTGGTTGTCTTTACTCCAACAATCCACGTTCCTCAATGTTTACCTACACCTCAAAGAAGGCTACATCAGTACCTCTGTCCGAATCAAACCTACCAACCACCAGCAATACCTCCACTTCGACAGCTTCCACCTATTCCGTACCGAGAAGCTCTCCTGTACAACATACCCACCTGTGGCTGTCGCATCTGTGGTGTTGAGCAGTTCCACTCAAAATATACTGAAAATCTCACTGAGGCTTTCACAGTCTGAAATTATCCTTCCAACCCTATATGCAAACAGATCTCTTGTGTTTTCTTTCTCCAGTCACCCACCACCTCCCAAAGCCTCGCCGTCTGACCACAGAGGAACATTCCCCCCATGACTCGATACTATCCTGGACTGGAGCAACTGAATCACATTCTATGACAGGGTGTTGACTACATCTCATTGTGCTGTGAAATGAAGAATGACCTTCCCACTATCCTTTCCGGGCCTCCCACTGCGGTATTCTGCCGCCCGCCAAACCTACAGTACCCTCTTCCATCCCTACTCCATCTCTACTCCACCCGTGTTCCCATCCCCTTACCTCATGGCTCATATCCCTGTAGTGAACCGAGATGCATGACCTGTCCCGTACATCTTACCACAAACATTGCATTCCCATCAAGGCAGGGCTACTTGTGAAAGCAGTAGAGTTATCTACAACCTAAGCTGCAACCACTGTGTTGCATTCTTTGTGGGCACAATTACTGACAAACTGTGGCTGAGAAACTGCGGGACCACTCAGTTGCCGAGCACGCTGCCCAATAGAACCTTCGTTTTACTGAGTACTTCACAGCCTAGTGCCACCTGGATCCCTCCTACTGATAACAGCTTTTTGACTTGTGCAGGTAGGAACTCTCCCTGCAGTATCTTTTATTTCCCGTGGCCCTCCTTGCCTCAACCTTGGTCTCTCCCTGTCCTTCACTCACCCACAGCCTTTTTACCCCCCACCCACCACCCACCCTCAATTTTACTGACTGCACCTAGCTGTCGTACCATCTGTCCAATACCATCATCCACCCCTACCGTATTTACTCGAATCTAAGCCGCACTTTTTTTCCGCTTTTTGTAATCCAAAAAACTGCCTGCGGCTTAGAATCGAGTGCAAAGTAAACGGAAGTTCTGAAAAATGTTGGTAGGTGCCGCCACAACTAACTTCTGCCGTCGAATATATGTAGTTCTGCCGTCAAATATATGTAGCTCTACACAAAAGAAAGAAAGAAAGGAAGAAAGAAAGGTGTAAGACGAGCTTTTTTTCTCTGCCCAAAGTTTCCATATTGTTCATCTTCGAATGTAGCAGCACTTCAATGTACTACGAAAATCCGACTGGCAAGACTGTTGGGATGTTGTCACTATTGCCAACTATACGTTCTGAATTTTTTCCTACCTGTGAGAAGAGATGGTTGCTAATAGAAACTTTTATGAATTGTGAATCACATGCAGTATTCACTTCACTGTAAGAATAATACGAATATAAACATTTTGCCATGTATTCTTTCATGTTTGCTGCTATCTCATTTAAATCCCGTCTGCCTAATAAATTACGAAACTAGAGTGAGACAACAGCAAACGCGGAAGAATATACATATCATGTCATGTTTCTATTCGTATTATTCTTATGCCTAATAGTGATAGTCAGAAATGAAGCACGGCAATTGACTAGATTTGTAAATCTAAGATGACTCTAATTTCTGTGCAGAATGTAATGTAGTAAAAAGGTGTCTGCAAAGATTTTCAAACGGAGAAAAATTTTCACTACGCTCTCGTTCAGAACAGCTATCATACGCAAACTATTATTTGGTTCTTGTTGATCATTATCAAAGAAAGCAGCAGTGTAAGTAACAACAAATAAGTCTCTTGCCATTGTTTTTCTAATGAGACTATTCCTCTCTCTTTTTTAAAATTGTAAGCGGCAGTAGCGCGCACAAAAGCAAGCCATGCCGCGAGCGCCGTCAGGCCATAAACACTCATGATCAGAATGCAACAAACAATTCAAGACGCAGTACAGTAATGCATTTTCAGCTAAGAGTGACGTAAACACCTATA
This sequence comes from Schistocerca americana, assembly GCF_021461395.2. Classification (NCBI taxonomy): domain Eukaryota; kingdom Metazoa; phylum Arthropoda; class Insecta; order Orthoptera; family Acrididae; genus Schistocerca; species Schistocerca americana. The sequence goes on from NC_060129.1 coordinate 143,198,784, forward strand.
ACAAAGAGAACGGCACTTATCAGATCAAAGAAAAATAATCAATCAATTCAAACCAGACGAAGCACGTGAAAAAGGAAGGGTACCCGTAAAAATACGGACGGAGCGCCTGACGCATAGCAGTGGCTACCTGGTAAAGCTTAACTGCTAAGCTTACGACTGGAACCAAACTACTGTAGCTGTATCGTCATTCATTTGACCTAAATTGTGTCTCGCATTACAATGGACCAACTTTGTTTCGATTTGGAGGTGCGGCCTAAAACTTTTCTCTTCAGGTGCGGCTTAGATTCGAGAAATTTTTTTTTCCCTTGATTTAGAGTCTCATTTTTCAGGGGCGGCTTAGATTCGAGTAAATACGGTAACCTGCTATCCCTTCACCCTCACCACCCCAGCCTCCCCTCACCTCCCACCACCTAGATTGCTTGTCACATTTGCTATTGCTTGCAGTCTGGCCTTTGTGGCCATGGGGTGTGTGTGTGTGTGTGTGTGTGTGTGTGTGTGTGTGTGTGTGTGTGTGTGTGTGTGTGGTGGGGGGGGGGGGGGGGGGTCCTATTTCAGGAGGCGGCCCTTTTGGCCAAAAGTGTACTTGGTTAGCAGTCTTTTTTTTGTTGCCTGTCTATGATTCAAAATCCCCACTAAATGGTAGCAATCTATTCTATTACCCTTTTTCTCACTTGGCTCTGCAAGCATTTCCACATCCTGTCAGTGTTATGGAGTGCAACTTTCTTCTCTGGTGACTCATAAGAAGTGGGAGAGGAAGGACAGGCTGAGTACAGAGCACGGAGTTAGTTCTCTCTCCCCGGCACCCCTTTCTCGTGTGAAACAGCAGATATTGTGCCGAGGCAACATCACACTGAAATTTGCATTCTAAATAATACAGACTTAAGAAGAGAGAGTTACACAAAATAACTCTGCTGTCTGCTCATTTTTTTTTGCACTGACCATTGTAGTGTTCTATTTAAGAAATTGTTGTAGAGGAACTGGAACTAAATTGTGTTACTTGCTGAGGTTTGTACAGTACACGTGTCCCACCAAAAGAATTTGAACTTGTTTTAAGCTAAATTCAGTTCAGATCATACGTGCTGAGATTTGTTGGGACGGTTGGCCCGACCCAGAAACTGTAAACTGTATGGAGTTCGCATGTCGGCAGGTCTCGGACAACAGTTGTGCACGTGCTATTATGTGCACCAGCAGCTGTTTGTTGGTATTCACGGTCAGCTCACCGGAGTCGGAGGCCTGACAGGCAGTCAGTCGAATGATGGTCCAGGACCACTCCGATATGTTTATCGAGTTGTGTGTACGACGAGAGGACACTGTGCAGTGTCAGAGGGCCCAGATACCTTAGGCAGAAGGGTCAGTGGCTGTATTTACCAGCCACCATCGTATGCTGTTCACTATGGTCAGTGTCTCAAGAATGTGGCAGAGAGGGGTGGAGGAAGGAGAGTGCGAACAGATTACCGGTCGTGCATACTTTTGTGAAAGTGAATGACAAGCTGTTATGGTGCCCAGCCAGAGGACTCGGACTGTTTCCGCAAAGTGGGACATAATTACTAATTTTAGTGCTGTCTTTCCAGGTTGATGTAGGTTCTTTGTCAGTAGCATAACTTGGTGTCCGATATTTGAGAATGAGAGCAATTAGCAACTTCTGACAAACTTTGTGTATTTTCAAACCTTTGCAAAGCTTTGTTCGACTGACCCACCCTACAAAATGTTGGAAGGAAAGAAAAGTTTGTTGCTTTGTACATTTTCACTGTTAGTGCAATAAAAATTGAGCCTCGCAGGCAGTATCTTCGTAGATCACTGAATGTACCACCAAAATTTCCATTATAAGACAAAGTTCAGGAAATGTGACATGATAAACATTAAGATGCATGAAAAACTGGCTAGGCTTAAAATAGAGCACAAATTAACCAGTTTATATTCATCCATTGTTACATAATGGGAACACGTTATCATCAACTTCCAAAAAGGTTAAGCTTAATTTAAAACCTTTACTATGCTTTTTCTCACTTTCATGCTTAATGTCGGGCATTAAACACATTAAATCATTTGTAAAGTAATCAGATATTTGAAGCTGTTTTGTACATGGAAGTTCAATTCTTTAAGAAATTGGGGTTTTACAAATCATTCTCAGTTTCTACATGTACTTGTGGTTCAGTTACGTAGATCTGAGATGTTGTGGTTGTGATAAAAATTATCACCAATGTTAGTAGTAGTAGTAGTAGTAGTAGTAGTAGTATGTACTGGAGAATGATGAATACAAATTATACTGGAACAGAACCATTATAACAGATAAAACAACACCACATAACAAACCTGACATCATACTCATCAATAAAAAGAAGAAATTAACACAACTAATCGAAATATCCATACCCAATACAACAAATATACAAAAGAAAACAGGAGAAAAAATTGAAAAGTACATCCAACTGGCTGAGGAAGTCAAGGAGATGTGGCATCAGGATAAAGTTGACATTATACCGATTATACTATCAACTACAGGAGTCATACAGCACAATATCCACCAGTACATCAACACAATACAGCTACATCCAAACATATCTATACAACTACAGAAATCTGTAATTATTGATACATGTTCAATTACCTGAAAGTTCCTAAATGCAATGTAACACATACCGCACAGTTAAAAGGAAGTCACGCTTGATCAAGGTCCGCGTCACTTTCCATTTTTAACCAGACATAACGTCTGAGGAAGGAAGGAAATATATTAATAATAATAATAATAATAATAATAATAAACCCTGTGGAGGCCCGGGAAAAGAATAGGCCTCCGGTATGTTCTGCCAGTCGTAAAAGGCGATGAAAAGAACAAACCACTAATAGGGCTAACCCCCCTTTTAGTGTGATTACTTGGTTCAGGACATAACTAAAGAAGCCTCGGACAAGCGCCGTCATGGTCGGGGACGACGCTTGAACCCTATGACCGCCCACAATGGTAATGACACTGCTAGCCAACTGGAAAAAGATTTAAATCCAAATAGAGGTGTTTTGCAGGATATGCTTCCTGCAACCACCCTAGAAGGAAAACAAAGACAGAGAATGAGATGGTCAGATGAAGTTAATCGACACCTCATGTTCTGTTATTACCAAGCAACTAACCTAGGAACCAACACAACTGGATATAGATCACAAGTTTACACAACATTTATTACCAGATACCCAGAATTAAAATTTTTAACAGAACAATGACTAGCTGATCAGATACGTGTAATAATCAAAAATAACAGGATACCCTAGTCAGAATTAGAAAACATCAAACAACAAGTACAACAAATACTGGAACAAACTAATGTGCAATCAGAAGACGAAGAAGAAGAAAATACAGTAATGGACTCAAACATCCCAGAGCAAACAAACAAAGAACAACACACGTCAATTAAACAATCAGAGGAAAATGAAATCTTAAGACAGCCACCAGAACAAGCACAAATAGAACACGAAGTGACACATATGTTAGATATAGACGAAAAATTTCAGCTGACATATATAGAATACAAAGACACAAATACAGACATTAGACCATTCTTGCATAGACCGCCAAATAACCCACAAGTCGAAACAACAATAAAAACTATCAACACAATCATACACAACAAAATAAATGAAAACACAACTATGGAAGAGTTACAACTACTGGTTTATATAGGAGCACTCACTACACTAAATATACACACTAGGCAGAGATCGGAACCAACCAACACACAGAAGAAACCCACAAAACCAGCATGGCAACACGGGCTACAGATCAGAATAGAAAAACTGAGAAGACATCGGACAGCTAACACAATTTATAAGAAATCAAATGTCAGTGTGTGTGTGTGTGTGTGTGTGTGTGTGTGTGTGTGTGCATACCCGTCCTTTTTTCCCCCTAAGGTAAGTCTTTCCGCTCCCAGGATTGGAATGACTTCTTACCCTCTCCCTTAAAACCCACATCCTTTCGTCTTTCCCTCTCCTTCCCTCTTTCCTGACGAAGCAACCGTTGGTTGCGAAAGCTAGAATTTTGTGTGTATGGCTGTGTTTGTTTGTGTGTGTATCGACCTGCCAGCACTTTCGTTTTGGCAAGTCACATCATCTTTGTTTTTAGATATATTTTTCCCACGTGGAATGTTTACCTCTATTATATTCATATCATAAATTATTTAACAGTTACATTGCAGACCCATACACATTCCCTGATACACTTACACATGGAATAACTTACCTGAAACCTAAAGAACAAGCAGACACAGCAAACCCAGCTAAGTATCGCCCCATAACATGCCTACCCACAGTATACAAAATATTAACTTCAATCATTACACAGAAATTGACACATACAACACAGAACAAAATTGTAAATGAAGAACAAAAAGGCTGTTGCAAAGGAACACGAGGTTGTAAAGAGCAACTGATAATAGATGCAGAGGTGACATACCAAGCTAAAACTAAACAAAGGTCACTACACTATGCGTTCATTGATTACCAAAAAGCTTTTGATAGTGTACCCCACTCATGGTTACTACAAATATTGGAAATATACAAAGTAGATCCTAAATTGATACAGTTCCTAAACATAGTAATGAAAAATTGGAAAACCACCCTTAATATCCAAACACATTCAAACAATATCACATCACAGCCAATACAGATTAAGCGTGGAATATACCAAGGAGACTCATTAAGTCCTTTCTGGTTCTGCCTTGCTCTGAACCCACTATCCAACATGCTAAACAATACAAATTATGGATACAATATTACTGGAACATACCCACACAAAATCACACATTTGCTATACATGGATGATCTAAAACTACTGGCAGCAACAAATCAACAACTCAACCAATTACTAAAGATAACAGAAGTATTCAGCAATGTTATAAATATGGCTTTTGGAACAGACAAATGTAAGAAAGATAGCATAGTCAAGGGAAAACACACTAAACAGGAAGATTACATAATGGATAACCACAGCGACTGCATAGAAGCGATGGAAAAAAACAGATGCCTATAAATATCTAGGATACGGACAAAAAATAGGAATAGATAATACAAAGATTAAAGAAGAACTAAAAGAAAAATATAGACAAAGACTAACAAAAATACTGAAAACAGAATTGACAGCAAGAAACAAGACAAAAGCTATAAATACTTACGCTATACCAATATTGACCTACTCATTTGGAGTAGTGAAATGGAGTAACACAGACCTAGAAGCACTCAATACACTTACACAATCACAATGCCACAAATATAGAATACATCACATACATTCAGCAACAGAAAGATTCACATTAAGCAGAAAGGAAGGAGGAAGGGGATTTATCGACATAAAAAACCTACATTATGGACAGGTAGACAATTTAAGGAAATTCTTTCTAGAACGACCAGAAACTAGCAAAATACACAAAGCAATCACTCGTATAAATAAATCGGCTACACCACTGCAATTTCATGACCACTTCTGCAACCCTTTAGATCACATAACATCAACAGATAAGAAGAAAGTAAATTGGAAAAAGAAAACACTACATGGCAAGCACCCATATCATCAAACACAGCCACACATCGATCAAGACGCATCCAACATGTGGCTAAGAAAACGCAATATATACAGTGAGACGGAAGAATTCATGATTGCAATACAGGATCAAAGAATAAACACCAGATATTACAGCAAGCATATTATTAAAGATCCCAATACCACAACAGATAAATGCAGACTTTGCAAACAACAAATAGAAACAGTAGATCACATCACAAGCAGATGTACAATACTAGCAAATACAGAATACCCCAGAAGACATGACAATGTAGCAAAAATAATACACCAACAGCTTGCCTTACAACATAAACTTATAAAACAACACATTCCCACTTACAAGTATGCACACAAAATGTACTGGAGAATGATGAATACAAGTTATACTGGAACAGAACCATTATAACAGATTAAAGACCATCACATAACAAATCTGACATCATACTCACCAATAAAAAGAAGAAATTAACACAACTAATCGAAATATCCATACCCAATACAGCAAATATACAAAAGAAAACAGAAGAAAAAATTGAAAAATACATCCAACTGGCTGAGGAAGTCAAGGACATGTGGCATCAGGATAAAGTTGACATTATACCAATTATACCATCAACTACAGGAGTCATACCACACAATATCCACCAGTACATCAATGCAATACAGCTACATCCAAACTTATATATAAAACTACAGAAATCTGTAATTATTGATACATGTCCAATTACCCGAAAGTTCCTAAATGCAATATAACATATACCGTACAGTTAAAAGGAAGTGATGCTTGATCAAGGTCCGCGTCACTTTCCATTTTTAACCAAACTTAACATCTGAGAAAGTAAAGAAATAATAATAATAATAATAATAATAATAAATAATAATGGCAAAGAATTAGCCCTGATTGAAGCCAACAACAGAAAGCTTCTGAAGGTACAGCAAATTATGAATCAATGCCAGAAAGCTGTAGTTCAGTGCTGGACTGTCAGCTTGTGCAATAAAGCGTTGCAGGGAGAAGATCGAAGGCAAAAAATAGTAAGGAAAAGACCCAATCTTGCCTGAGCAGTGGAACACTGAAGAAGAAAACTGGAATGATTCTTTCTGTGCAGAAGACCAAGCTATCGGAATGAATGCCATCAAATCCAGAATAATCAAGAAATTGGCAAAAGATCTGAAGTGTGAAGAAGCTGATGAAACAATTTATCATGTCTTCTGCTGTTCCAAAAGGATTCCTCAGACCAATTTAGAAGTACAGGCACACTGATGTGCCACAAATGATACAGTGGAACTAGGCCACAATTACCATCTGCTGCTGGCAAGAAATTAGTGGTACAAAGAGCCAGAGAAAGTTTTAGAAAATGAATTTTCCAAATTACTGTGATAATCGAAACTTTGGACAGATTGAATGCTGGAACACATTACACCAGGCATCACAGCTGTGGAGAAGGGTGAACAGTAAATGATTGACATTGCTGTCCCAGCTGATTGCAGAATTGGTGAGAAATAGCTAGTACAACTTGGCAGGTATTTGTACTTTATGAAAATACAACTACACCAACTGTGGTGTAAACCAGAGAAAGAAGTCCCAGTGGTTTGTAGCATATGCAGTAGTTCAGGAGATCTTGGTGGGCTTTTGAAGATCAATGATATTAATAAAATATACATCTGACAACTACAAAAAAGGAAATTTACTGAGATCTGCAGAAATACCTGCAGCTACAGCATGCAGTCATAAATGCTTGGGTATTGAGACACACACACACACACACACACACACACACACACACACACAGAGCCACCTCCAGCATTTCCGGCCAGAGATGCTGCTGTGTGTGTGTGTGTGTGTGTGTGTGTGTGTGTGTGTGTGTGTGTGTGTGTTTATTGATGAAGGTTGTGGCTGAAAGTTTTATGTAAGTGTCTTTTAATTGTTCCTGTCTGCAACTTGATGTGTCTTTACAGCAAGTAGCAATCTGTCTTTTCCTACATTGTTGATATTACCTCCATGAGTCTCCATTGTTTAATAACAAACATTGGTAATAATAGTGAAATTAAATTGGTTTAGCACTTTTGAAGCTGTGTTTAATGCCATTAGAAACATAATGGATAATGACAGAAGATGGGAGTGACAGAGTAACTGTTCAGAAATAAGTTTATATGAAGACTGAAGTGAAGAATGAAAATTTGTACCAAAGCCAAGATTCGAACCTGGGTGTCCTGTACAGTTGGCAGATGTGCTGCCGGGCGGGGTAGCCACACGGTCTGAGGTGCCTTGTCACAGTCTGTGTGGCTCCCCTCTGTCAGAGGTTCGAGTCCTCCCTTGGACGTGGGTTGGGTGTGTGTTGTCTATAGTGTAAGTTAGTTAAAGGTAGATTAAGCAGTGTGTAGGCTTAGTGACTGAGCAGTTTGGTCCCATAAGACCTTACCACAAATTTCCAATTTGCAGATGTTCTAACCAGTACACCACCCTGGCACAGTAGTTTTGCACAACTGCACAGACTACTTTAGCACACCTCCATCTTAAAGCCAAATTCCCTTTCACTCCTCAGTGCACTTGGTTTTCCCCTTAAACTCGAACAGCTTTGTAGAGGCTCCCCAACTTTGTTGGAATAGCATCTTGGCATCATATGAAATGGATAATCCTGCCTGAAATGCAGGCGTAGGTGCTTTGACCAAATGAAGCTATTTGGTTCCAGAGACCTTTTCAAATCTCGGACATCTGTTACGTATATATGCAAACTGAAGCAATGAATTAAAATTTGTAAAAGGCTGGGATTTGAATACATTTTCATTTGTAGCTGCAGTTTGCCTGCATGCATCATCGCGTTTGAGACTTGAAAAGACATCGGGAACCAAATAGTTTCATTGGTTCAGAAAGATCAGATGGTTTAGAGGTATGTGTAGGTGAGGGGGGGGGGTGGAGGAGAGGTGGTCTTTGTAGATGGGGAAGATGTGGGGGGAGGAAGGCGCTGGCGCGGGCGGGGGGGGTTATGACTAAAGTGAACTGCGGAAGATATGCATGTCAAAGAAGAGAGAACTATGGTGGTAAAGGGACCATTAACTGTCTTTTAAGCCAGGAAGGAGAGTAATTTCTGAGATTTTTGGTGAAGATCAGTCCAAATTTAGGTTCCCAATATACAGATTGTTTGAGACATTGGCTGTGTTACTCAGTGCTGTAGTGAAAATTTTGATTCTTCTTTTTTGGGGGGGGGGGGGGGGGGGGGAGAGAGAGAGAGAGAGAGAGAGAGAGAGAGAATTTCCTTTACACTGTTTGGGCACTAGCATTACAAAAAATGACATTTTGTTAGAGATATTGATATAATATTTTGTTAGGCATGGCTTAGAAAATGGGGAGAGAGACAGAAAAGTAGCCCAGAACATTGGCTCAATGGAGACTTACTGGATGTGATGAGGAGGAGACTGACTGCTGGCGACTTCACTCATTGCATTGGACAGCATTTCAATAGCCCCATTTCTCCTGGGCATTACTGCTTCTGTGTCATCCAATTCAGACAGGGTCAAGTCGCGACTTGTTTAACTGCGTAAATTTGAACATTGTGACTCTCTTCATGGGGTTTGGAATTAAGTGGGCATTCTGGGGTAGATGTTCTGTCTAACATCCTTCGTTCTTCTCGCAGACACAAAAAATGTTTGACTCCATACGTGGTCCAAATGTTCCAGGCTGCCTCTGTCACCCGTCTGTTGAACTCGTTCAGAAAAATAAGTCAGAATTATTTTGATTCCTCTGCTTGGCACTCCACTTTTTGGTGTCCATAATGCCACTTGCTTTTTTTTCCAGGTGGCAGTATGTAAAATCAAATAGCAACAGTGAACTACAAATGAAAATTATGTCTTTCAGTAAACAAACTCAAAGCAACTCGAATACCAATGTGCAAAACAAAGATGCTATGAACTTGTGCAACAACCTAATAGAAAAAAGATGAGTTTCACAGTAGCAAAGATGAAAATGTGCTTGTACTTCTAAGGTACCCATTTCACGGCCCATGTTTCCAGACATTTTCATCTTGTTTTGGTCCAGACTACCACCTCTCAAAATGTGGAACACATTTTTAACATCCCATATACACAATGTATGTATTACATAAGGAACAGAGAAAAGAAAAAGTATTTATGGTAGGAGTTTGACTGTAGCAAGTGTAAGTATTGCACCTCACTGTCTGACACTGCCAGCAAGCACAGGCATCAAACTGTCTGCCGCCGGCAGGTGGACGAGGAGCGCATCCGCCTGGAGAAGCTGGCGGAGTCGCTGGTGTCGTGCGAGGATGACGAGTCGCAGGAACAGCTGCTGGACGTGTACGAGCGGCTGGACGACCTGTCGGCTGACACGGCGGAGGCGCGTGCCGCCTGGATCCTGCACGGTCTCGGCTTCTCGCCCGACATGCAGCGGAAGCGCACGCGCGACTTCAGTGGAGGCTGGCGCATGCGCATCGCACTGGCCCGCGCTCTGTATGTGACGCCGCACCTGCTACTGCTGGACGAGCCGACCAACCACCTTGACTTGGACGCCTGCGTCTGGCTCGAGGAGGAACTCAAGTCGTGAGTAGTGCAGGGGCGTGGGCTCTGTCACTAGAAGCAGACGGGACTGTTCGTTTATTATGAGCTGGTTCTCAAGTTGTTTCCTCTCAGTTGTGCTTTTCGTATTATACCTGTGTGCCCCAGGAGGATTGGTCAGTATTCAGAGATATGAGAACACTCATGTGAAGGAAAAAACTTCCTTTGGACTTGCACCCTATTCCAAATGGTGTTCAAAACTAGGACAGTAATCTACATTTGTTTTTGGGCTAGTGGTGTGTAGATAACGTGCCGTACCTACCCAACCTCTTTGATGATATATTGTAGCCCAACCTAGATAGTTGCTGTAAAGCTCTTTGCGTGGACTGCCTTTCTGTTGTTAAACTAGCCTGTTCAATACACAGTTGTCTATGGTGAGTTGCAAGTCACGTTGTGCTCTAGGGATTGGGATCGTACTAGAGAGAAGCGTCGGTTAACTGTATTTGTACATGTGCTCGCTAAAGTGCCACACATCTACGCTAACAAAGAATATGCAGATATGGTGTAAGTTTGCGACAGTAGTGCTCCTACTGCTGTGGAATTGTCAGCTGCACTTTCCGACACATCGAAATCCCGGTTATAAAGTATTTACTAGAGTTTTCAGCACATTCTGTGACAGTTCTTCCTCCAAGTTCCCATTTTTCTTCTGAAACTGTAGTTCAACAACCTGTGCAGGAACAGCAACACATTCTGGAAATTATGCAACGTAGTTTACTACCAGCACGCATATTGTATTTCAGAAGCGATTGGGAGTAGGACATAGGCCATATGAATTTTTTTGCTTAAAATGATTGTCACATCCCTGAATATTGAGATTTCCTTCTAAGAAGCACATATATATGCCAGACTGGCATGCTCATTGTTTTAGGTAGTCTTCCTTTTCCACCTCAGTTATTCGTAGATGTTTTTGCAAGTGTTACTGTTTTTAGCTGGTTTCCGGCATGTCGTCATACCATTATGGATGCTGCTGCATCCATAACACTGAGGATGTGCTGTTAAAAATTGTAAGTAACACTTGGAAAAATATAAAGTCACTGACAACTGTAAGCACGTAAAGCACAGACACAAAATTCTGAGAAAAGTAGATGTTTGCGAAAATAGAAGTTATAGGGAGACCACAAGTATCATATGGTTGACTTGTTTTAAATAGTCTCAAAATTATATATTTCCTATGAAAAACTAATGTATCCACTTTATATTATGTAATTTTAATATTTAGGACCATTGTTATTAAAGTTAACTCACAAAATTTTGATATATAGGCTAGTGACTATAGTATTTTTGCAAGTAGTAAAGTATGTAATTTTATGTTCAGATTCTGGTTTCACATTCACCTCAGGGAAGAGGCCTAGTAGTATTTTGTGTTTCAAGAATGATATTCGCCTTCCACCTATGTATTTGGGCTTTAGACCTTCCAAGACATTTACAAACTGTGGGGAAACGACAAATTGTGGTTTCCCTCCAGTGAAGAATGTGTTACAGTAGTGCCAGTCTGTCTCTGATTATGAATTACTATTAGATATGTTATGCAGAAATTAAATTATGTTGAAAACCTGAAGTAACAATTGAGCAGCACTGACGAGGAGAGGTCCGTAGCTGTGAGATCGACTTCGTGAAATAATCTGTATTACGATGTATGTTAAGCTCCATGGAATCATACCCTCCAACAGTTCACCCTGGTGGATGTCACATATTTAATGTTTTTACTGGTGCTTCTTAAGAATTTTCAGCTTTCTGAGTCAAATATTTAGCAGCTTGCATTTTTTTGAAAAATGCAGATTTTAACCAAAATACTGCTCTGAACAAGTTAGGGCTTGTAACTTTTGTGACGTACAATTTCATATTCCAGGATGTATACGACCCGGGACAAGCAGGAGATCTGGGAAAATCCCGGGAATTTTTTCATCCGGGAGAAAACCGGGAAGAACTTGGAATTTTTTTTTAGTATTCTGGGAAGTTTTCATTGTTTTAGTTTTCAGTTAAAAATTTTGTAATTTTGACTGGTAAGAAATGATGCTCTAACAAATAATTTTACTTTGGCCCACTACTGCAGAATAATACTGCAGCAATAAAACATGAACAAGGGAAAGAAAACCAAAATAAACTTAAGTTGCAAAGGAAATGCGCCGTTTCCAACAACAAACGACAGTGCACACAAAGCGCCTGCCAACACCAAAATGTGTCGAAGGCTTTAGGACGAAGACTATGCAATATTTAATAACAAAAAACTGCTTCCGTTTACTGTGAGGTCACAGCGGTTTGCACTAGATTCGTTTGAGCAGTTGCCAGCGGGCTCGTGCGCGTGCACAATTGATTCGCGTATGAGCAGAACCTGCTCCCGCTTATGGCTATTTGAAGTACGGCTGTTAGCTGTATCGGCAGTATCAACAAGCAGTCACACACAGCTGGAAAAATTCTTCTGGCGAGTCCAAGCTGCCAGATTCGTGCATGTGCAGAGTTCGTTCCCTGAAGTGCCGGGAAGTTCTACACAGGTGTATAAAATCTGAACCATTCAAAGGGTTTCTAAATTTTATGGTTCAGAGAGAAAGTATTCTGTCACCCCCTAACACGGAAAAAGTGTATTTTCACCTGGGAAAAAGTGTGTTTTTTAACTGGGACATCTGAGAAAAATCTGGGATTTTTTTTTTCCTTGTCCATGTAGACACCCTGTATTCTGATCAGTTTTTAGCTTTGTAGTTTAATTATTCAGCACCATTATATTTTTCTTAAACTCATATTTTGCTTAACTTATTCATTTGATCATCCTGAGACTTTGCAACATTAACATTAATGTACTTAAGCATACACTGATGAATTTTTGATTCCACTCTTCAATTATGGTGCAATCCTGTGCATGTTAAGCACAGGCGCGTTATGACGACATGGCGCTGATAATAGTGAACTGGGCACATCGCTCACCTCCATACCTCTTACAAAGGTACGGCACTAGTTTCGCCTCAGTGACTCGTGTAGGAAAATTAGAGAGAACTTTGGAGAAAAGAAAAGGAGCTGTACGAATATCGAGAGCTTGGATCACAGTGTAGTACTGAGTGAAGAAGTGAAAACTGAAAGCTGGAGGGCCTGTAAAAAGGAAACAAACATGAATCCAATGTTATGTAAATACGAAGATGGTATCTGTCCTTTCGGACACGTCTGGCTTACTGGCCAATGATCTTTTTCGGTGCAGGTGCACTCATATTGCCCTAACTCCTATGGGAAGCAGTAGATTGACTGCCGTGGGTAATAAGTATTGTGGGCAGGGGCACTACTAATGTAGTGTGTGGATAGTAAGTTGGAAGTGTGGGTCTCAGGGGGAGCATGCCAGAGGTAAGTCCCTGCAGTCGCAGTATCCTCTGTGTCCTTGCTGGCTCAGTCAGATAGTGTGTCCTCCATGTAAGCAGGAGATCTCTAGGTTAGAGTCCCGGTCAGGGCACACATTTTCAGTTGTCCCCATTGATTTTTAACAATGCCTGTAAGCAGCTAAAGGTCTGGATTTCATTGTAATTTCAATATTATGTAGGTTGATGAAGATGAGAGGGGAGATTTGATACTACAAAAATTTGACAGAGCCCTGAAAGGTGAAAGTGAAAATTAGGCCCTTGGAGTAATTACTGACATCATTCAAGAGCTTACTATGACAAAACTACTTCACACAGTTTGCAAGATACGTGATATGAGGGAAATACTATTGGACTTCAAAAAGAAAATAATAATTCCACTTCCAAAGGAAGATGCTGACAGATGTAATAGGGAAGCATGACTTTAAGAAATTATAGCTACAAAAATACTGACTGAAATTGTTTTCAGAAGAAAGGGAAAACTGTAACAAGCTAACGTCTGGGAAGCTGGATTGGGGTTCCAAAGAGAGGCAGTACTGACACCCACATGTAGCCTTCTACAGAAGTGAAGTGTGGACGGTAAACGGTTGTGACATAAAGAGAGAGTAGAAATCTTTGAAATGTGATACTATAAGAGACTGCTGATGTAACCAATGAGGAGGTACTGAATGAAACTGGGGATAAAAGAAATATAAGGAAAAGTTAGTTCGGCAATGGAGGGAAGTGTGAGGTGTAAAAATTGTAGACGGAGACCAATGTTTGATCACAGTAAGCAGGTTCAAGTGGGTGCGAGCTGCAGCACATAAGCCGAGATATAGGGGCCTGTGCAGGATAGACTAGTATGGGGAGATGTATCAACCAGTGTGTGCACTGAAGGTCACAATACCAGTGTAAATTGTAGGTATTGTCGAATAAAATACAGAGTCATTTTTGTTGTGTAAATGTTTATATTCCTCAAAATCTGTGGACAGACTCCAGCTTATGTGGTTGGCTTAAATTTATGTCTCTGCCAGACAAGTTGTAACATGCTACCATTTACATTTAGTGGTGAGGTTTATTTCAATGTGACTTTCCCTCACTTCTTCCACGGAACTCGTATTTACTGAGGAATGTGGTAAATTGGTTAAGACAGTGGTTTCCATTGGAACAACTGGAATCCAAACCCCTGCCTTGGCACCTTCATTTAAACAATTTTTGTACAATTCACAGTAATATGTTTGTAGGTTTCCCCAAATAGATTGAAGTGAATGCCACAGTGGTTGGTCTTAAGACTGCACGGACGTTCTCATCCCGCCAACTGTAGCAGGTGTTGCACAGTGCCCTGTCGGGTCCATCTATGCCTTGTGCTCCACCCTCCTTCCTTCTTTATTAAAGTTAATTTTTTTTACAAATGTTAATGAGAGATGTGTAACTGAAAGTCCTGATGTGTGTGTGTATCACTTTTTACAGGTACAAGCGAATCCTGGTGATAATCTCGCACTCTCAAGACTTCCTGAATGGTGTGTGTACCAACATCATCCACTTAGACAAGAAGAAATTAAAGTATTACACGGTGAGTAGTTTTCTTTTTTCACTGCACATATTCAGACTCATTTGACTCACTGTAGTGGGGCCTGAGACACAAGTATGTCCGAATATGTGCCGTACTGGATGCACTCCTCCAGGCACTCGCAGGATGGATACTGTTTAGAGTGTTCGCTGTACCATTCGGATACTGACTGCTGCTGACGTGTCGGGACTCTCAGATGGGGTGAGGGCAGATTGTGGATGTCTCCTTTACCAGTCACTTACGATGAGTTGCAGACGTTCTTCTCTGTCTGTGATCTGTTAATCTTAACGCAGAGCTCTCGGGGCTGATTTGTGAGTGGAAAGTGGATTGTGAGTGGTCTCACAATCTTCATTGTCTCCTGAGCTCGCACTGGAGGTAGAGAAAAGGTGTAGTGTATCTGGACAGAACTACTTTAACCTCTTCAGTACCACTGATAAAATAAGAAAAATGTTTCTGTTGTGGATTTTATTGTCGTTAAGCTTAGTTACATTCTAAATAAGAGGATCATTTTTAACGCAAAAACAGTGTGTCCTGTCAGGTGATGTCCATCCACGGTCGGCCACTCTTGGCCAGTCTCTAACTACACCACCATTACATTTCACATCTCTGCCGGTGTTGGTTATACTACTTCATTTGTCGCTGTGTCGATCAGCAGTCCTGCCGATTGTGAAGCACACTCAGTAATTCGGTTCTTAAATGCGAAACTAGATCATCCTGCTGAAATTCACTGGTTCAGGTTCATGGTGCAGGAATAATGAATGATGGAAATGTGCAAAAATGGTGTAGGTTGTTTAGTGATGGAGGGACTAATATATAGGGAAACATTTCACGTGGGAAAAATACATCTAAAAACAAGGGTGATGTAACTTACCAAAAGAAAGCGTTGGTATGTTGATAGTGACACACACACACACACACACACACACACACACACACACACACACACACACATATCCATCCGCACATATACAGACACAGGCAATCGTATGTAAAGGCAAAGAGGTTGTGTTGGACTGCAGGTGTAGCGGTGGGCCGGAGGACAGCACAATAGTGTAGACAGCCGTGAGACTTTGGTAGTTGGTGCAGTGGCTCTGCAGTTTCTTGGACCAATCCTCTTGTTCCTCTCTGTTTTCAGGGGAACTACGACGCGTTTGTGCGGACGAGGCTGGAGCTGTTGGAGAACCAGATGAAGCAGTACAACTGGGAGCAGGACCAGATCGCCCACATGAAGGTACGTCCCTAGAAAATTGTACGACAGGTGCCATTGGCAACATTCTGGTGTGTCCCGTAGTAGTCTCTACTAGGCATGGGACCTCACCTACCCGTCACCAGTAGCGTCCAGATTTATGGTTTACATAGGGCTCGGACAGAAGTGGGAGTTCTATGGCCAACCAGTTGGGAAAAATTGTTTTGTCGCAGGGTGGGTGATGCGGGAGTTTTTTGTGATAACATGGTTTCAAGGCAATGGTTGTCACCGTGGAGAGAGGACAGAATGGTAAGCTGAAGAGTGTGGGATTGGGACCTTATGCAGAAACTTTATTTTCAATTTTTACATTAATGTGTTACGTACATTGTAAATAAACCAAAATAATGCTCACTATTATTAATATTGCCATAAAAGGTGTAAAAACAAAAAGCAAACAAAAAGTTGGTGGGCGAGTACTGGGCAAAATGTAGGAATGTTACTTCATCAGAATCTGGGACACTTCAAAACAGTTTCATTCAATAATTTGACGTGCGTGTGCGTGCGAGAGAGAGAGAGAGAGAGAGAGAGAGAGAGAGAGAGAGAGAGAGAGAGGAGAGAGAGAGAGGGGGAGAGAGAGAGAGAGAGAGAGGGAGGGAGGGAGAGAGAGAGATATCACACCCCGAGAAGACTGCTTCAAAATACATTCCATTCCATTGCCATTGGAAGAAATGTGTTGCTCATGATTTGCTGCAGCACTGTGCGATGGAGAATCTCTGATGAATGTAAACAATTTGATTTTCTATAGAAACTGTAAAACCACCAAGTAATTGTAAAAATGCAGTGTTATATGAAGTGTGAAAGTTGCCAAGAAGACTTTGCCTTACTTTTTATAGTGAATATCACACCAGCACTACTAAAAACTACAAAATAATAAGTCTGTAATTTTATGTAAGTTCTCATGTATGCCTTACAATCCCTCCCTGGAAATTTATTTGCAATTCCAAAGTTTTGTTGCTCTTTAGTTTTCAAGCCTTTTATGAAAATATTAATAAATACTATATATTGAGCATTATTTTGGTTTTCTGCTGTGTAAGGAACCTGGTTGTTGTGGTCTTGTGGTCTTTAGTCCAAAGGCTGTTTGATGCAGCTCTTCATGCTAATGTATCCTGTGCAAGCCTCATCACACCCAAATAACTACTGCAGCCTACATAAATCTGAACCTGCTCACTGTATAAATCTCTTCTTCTCTGTCTAAGATTTTTACCTCACCCACCCTCCTCGAGTAATAAATTGATCATTTAATGCTCTCAGAATGTGTCTTATCAACAGATCCCTTCTTTTGACCAAGTTGTTCCACAGATTTCTTGTCTTCCCAATACTGATCAGCACTACCCCATTAGTTATGTGATCTACCCATCTAATCTTTAGCACTTTTCTGTAGCATTACATTTCAAAAGCTTCTACTGTCTTCTTGTCTAAACTCTGTATCGTCCATGTTTCACTTCTATACATTGCTGAAAAGACTTCCTGACACTTACATCTGCACTTGATTTTAACAAATTGCTCTTCTTCAGAAACGCCTTTCTTGCTCTTGCCAGTCTGCATTTTATATCCTTTCCACTTTGACTGTTTTCATTTATTTTGTTGCCCAAAACTCATCTACAACTTAGTGTTTTGTTTTGTAATCTTATTCCCCAGCATCACCCGATTTAATTCTGGTACATTCCATAATACTTTCTTCGCTTTTGCTGATGTTCATCTTATATGCTCCTTTCAAAACAATGTCCATTCCATTCAACTGCTCTTTCAAGCCCTTTGCTGTCTCTATGATGATGATGATGATGATGATGATGATGATGATGATGATATGGGCAAACCTCAGAGTTTTTATTTCTTCTCTGTGGACACTAATTCCAAAGCAACATAAAAATCGAAAATAAGAAAAAGAAATGTTTCCAGATATGGACTCGATCCCACTACTCTCGGATTACTGTTCTTGTCTCTTTCCTCTGTATCAACCCTGACTGAAAACTATGCTAACGTTAACGCCCAGCCAATGCAGTAACACTATTTTACTTCCAAACACAAATTCCTAAAACCATAAATATGTACAAAATCATTGATGACTCACTCACCAGTCGGGTTCTGAACATCGTGATACATTTCCCAAAATTAAAATGTATTCATTTTACATTGACCTCATGCCAAGTTGTTGTTGTTGTTGTTGTTGTTGTTGTGGATAAGAATCAGCGTGCCATCTCGTTGAATTGGATGGACTGCTGGTGGTCTACATTTTTCTAACAAAATATTTCGACGCCGTACTTCGGCGTCTTCATCAGGTGCTTCCTGTGACTGAATGACAGGCTGACTGTCTCCCGTATTTGTCTGGATGGTGTCTGGCATTCCCTACGCCATCCGCTCACACCACTACAATGTTGGTTGGTCGCCGGATGTTCCGCCCACCAGGTGCGTTCCTAGCACTGTCGACAGGCTGTTTGCTGTTGTTGACCATTCCGACTTTCTCCAGCGTGACCGTATTGGTTTGTCACCAGGTGTTCCGTCTTCCATCCGTGCCTGCTTCTGCTGTTTCCCCGGTGGCGGCCGTTTCATGGCATTCCATATTAGGTTGGCCCCTGTCAGACACGTTCCTCGCACTGTCGACAGGCTGCGTTTGCTGTTGGAGACTGTTCTGACTTTCTCCAGTGCCCCTGTCATTCTCCTGGTCATGTATTTTCTTCCATTCTTTTTGTAAGAGGTCCGAAGCTGGGTTCCATGCCGTGCTGAGTTGGTACCCAGCTTCCCGGTTTATCAAGTTCTGTCATCTTGATTTCGATCGATTCAGTGATGACACTATACCAAAATTTGGGGGTCTTGAGATAAGATCCTGGTTTTATCATAATTCATGGTGTGCTCAAGTTCCAAGCAGTGTTCTGCTATTGCCGATTTAGTGGCTTGTTGTAGCCTGGTATGCCTTTGGTGCTCTTTACATCTTATGTCCAAGGTCCTGGCCAATGTAAGACATACCGCATTCACATGTATGTGGTAGATACCAGGTTTTCTCGACCCCCAGGTCATGCTTAACTGTTCCAAGAAGTGCCCTGATCTTGTTTGGTGGGCTGAACACACTCTTGATATTGTGTTTTTTCAGTATTCTGCTGATCTTAGCAGATATAGGCCCTGCATATGGTATAAAGCTACCCTCCTGGCATCTCCTTCTTGTTCCCCTCCCTCAGTATCAGGTTGTCTGGAGGATGTAGCACCTTGTGGATGTCCCCTGATGAGTATCCATTGCCTGTGAACACTTGCTGTAGGTGTTCTAACTCTGCAGCCAAGCTGTCTGATTCGAACAGTGTTTTGGCTCGGTGAACAAGAGTTCTCAGAACCCCATTCTTCTGTTCCGGATGATGGCAGCTGTCTGCTTGTAGTTATGAGTCGGTGTGTGTAGGTTTTCTATACACACTATAGCCTAATGTAGCATCTGTCTTCATTTTCATCAGAACATCCAGGAAAGGAAGTTGACTATTATTTTCTAGCTACATTGTGAACTTAATGCTGGGGTGTCTAGAGTTCAGATGGTCAAGAAACTCTCAGTTTTTCCCCACCATGTGGCCAGATGACAAATGTGTCATCAATGTACCTAAAGAAAGAGGTCGGCTTGTAGGCAGCGGTCGTAAGTGCCTCATCCTCGAATCTCTTCATAAACAGATTTGCCACTACCGGAGATAATGGACTACCCATCACCACTCCTTCAGTCTGTTCATAAAATTTGTCTCCACATAGGAAGTAGGTCGATGTTAAGATACGCTTGAAAAGGTCCAACACAGCTCCACCAGATTTTTCACTGATTAAATCAAGTGTCTCCTGAAGTTGTATCCTAGTGAATGGAGACACAACATCGAAGCTGACCATGATGTCTTTGTTTTTGAGACGTTCTACCAAGTCTGATGAGTTGCGGATGTGGTGGACACACTTTCCCATATACGGTGCTATCATCATCTTAAGGTGGGTGGCTGTAGGATAGGTGGCTGCACCAATATTGCTCACAATAGGACGCAACGGTATACTCTCTTTATGGACCTTGGACAATCCATGTAATCTAAGTGGTACTGTTGTCTTAGCTTTTAGTTGCTCGACAACCTTCTCAGACCATCCTGTTTCCTTGACCAGAGCTCTGGTTTTCCTGTCCACTCTATCGATGGGGTCGTTCTCTAGTGGACTGTAAGCAGGGTCCTCTAAAAGTTGGCTGATCTTCTGGTCATAGTCAGTCTTCAACAGTACAACAGTAGAGTTCACCTTGTCTGCCGGTAACACCACTACTCTTTCATCTTCCTGCAAACTCTTGAGGCCATCCTCTCATGTCTTGAAATGTTTCTTTTGGGTGGTCTGGCTTTGGTGAGCGCCCTGCACGTCTCTCTCCGAATCTCTTTTGGAACGCTCGATGGTAGTGTGTTGACCACTTGCTCCACAGAGCTAATGAAACTGGAAATTGGCAAGTCTCTAACTGGAAATTGGCAAGTCTCTAATAGTGACTGCAAAGTTGAGGCCCCTTCTGAGTACTTTTAAGGTGGAATCTTCTAATGGGCGACCACGCAAATTTACCACCTTGAGAGTATCGTGTGCCTGTTGCACTTTTTTATTCCTACGCTCAAATTTTGCCAGTTGTCGAGCTGTAGCATTGTGTATAATGCATGCCGCCAGCGACCATGACGTACTGTCCACCCTGTTCCAGTCCTCTGGTGCTAAGTTGTTTGCCAAGTCCAAGTGTAGTCAAAGCAGATCCCTGGAGGTGACATCCACTCTATGCCACATATCACGGATCCTTTCCCTTACCATGGCCATACTGGCGTGATGCTCAATTCTGTTAGCAGCCTTACATGTTATATGGTGTTTAATTTTGGCAAAAACAGTGTCACGTCTTCTATGCACCTAAATAGGAAAATGAGTGCGCTCACCATCCTCTCTTTGTGCTGTCATAACTTTTCCAGTAACTTCATCTTCTTGCACATTTCCTCCCCATAGAGTCTTGCAATGTAATTTCTTAGACTTTCCTGGCAGTTTTGTGACATCTCGTTGAATAGGGTGTACTGCCAGTGGTTGCGTTTTTCTAACACAGTATTTCAACGTCATACCGTGGTGTCTTCATCAGGTGCTTCCTGTGACTGAACGACAGGCTGACTGTGTCCTGTATTTATGTTTGGATGGTGTCCGGCGTTTCCTACGCCGTCCGCTCCCGCTGTGAACGTGTCAGTTCGTCACCTGATGTTCTGCCTTCCATCTGTGCCCGCATCCGCTGTTTTCCCCGGTGGTGGCCATTTTATGGCATTCCCTACTAGGTTGGTGCCCGCCATATGCTTTCCTCGCACCGTCGACAGGCTGCGTCTGCTGTTGGTGACCGTTCAGACTTTCTCCGGTGCCCCTGTCATTCTCCTGGTCTTGTTTTCTTCTGTTGTTGTTGTTGTAATAGGTCCAAAGCCGAGTTCCACGCCGTGCTGGGTTAGTATCCAGCTTCCCTGTTTATCAAGTTCTCTGTCATCTGGATTTTGAACGATTCAGTGATGATGACGCTATCCCAAAATTTGGCGGTCTGAGATAAGATCCTGGTTTTATCATAATTCATGGTGTGCTCAAGTTCCAAGCAGTGTTCTGCTATTGCCGATTTAGTGGATTGTTGTAGCCTGGTACGCCTTTGATGCTCTTTACATCTTATGTCCAAGGTCCTGGTGCTCTGGCCAATGTAAGACATACTGCATTCACGTGGTATGTGGTAGATACCAGGTTTTCTCAATCCCAGATCATCCTTAATCGTTCCAAGAAGTGCCCTGATCTTGTTTGGTGGCAGAACACTCTCTTGATATTGAGCTTTTTCAGTATTCTGCTGATCTTAGCAAATATAGGTCCTGCATATGTTAGAAAGGCTACCCTCGTGGTCTCTTTTTCTTGTTCCCCTCCCTCAGGATAATAGTAATAATAATAATAATTATAATAATAATAAAAAATTCAAAGGAAGTCACGCTTGATCAAGGTCCGCGTCACTTTCCATTTTTGACCAGACATAACGTCTGAGAAAAGAAAGAAAGATTATTATTATTATTATTATTATTATTATTATTATTATTATTATTATTATTATTATTTAACAGTTACATTGCAGACCCATACACATTCCCTGATACACTTACACATGGAATAACTTACCTGAAACCTAAAGATCAAACAGACAAAGCAAACCCAGCAAAATATCGCCCCATAACATGCCTACCAACAATATACAAAATATTTACTTCAGTCATTACACAGAAATTAATGGCACATACAACACAGAACAAAATAATAAATGAAGAACAAAAAGGCTGTTGCAAAGAAGCACGAGGATATAAAGAGCAACTGATAATAGATGCAGGGGGACATATCAAGCTAAAAGTAAACAAAGGTCCCTACACTACGCATAGATTGATTACCAAAAAGCTTTTGATAGTGTACCCCACTCATGGTTACTACAAATATTGGAAATATACAAAGTAGATCCTAAATTGATACATTTCCTAAACATAGTAATGAAAAATTGGAAAACCACACGTAATATCCAAACAAATTCAAATAATATCACATCACAGCCAATACAGATTAAGTGTGGAATATACCAAGGAGAATCATTAAGTCCTTTCTGGTTCTGCCTTGCTCTGAACCCACTATCCAACATGCTAAATAATACAAATTATGGATACAATATTACTGGAACATACCCACACAAAATCACACATTTGCTATACATGGATGATCTAAAACTACTGGCAGCAACAAATCAACAACTCAACCAATCACTAAAGATAACAGAAGTATTCAGCAATGATATAAATATGGCTTTTGGAACAGACAAATGTAAGAAAAATAGCATAGGCAAGGGAAAACACACTAAACAGGAAGATTACATATTGGATAACCACAGCGACTGCATAGAAGCGATGGAAAAAAACAGATGCCTATAAATATCTAGGATACAGACAAAAAATAGTAATAGATAATGCAAATATCAAAAAAGAACTAAAAGAAAATTATAGACAAAGACTAACAAAAATACTGAAAACAGAATTGACAGCAAGAAACAAGACAAAAGCTATAAATACTTACGCTATACCAATATTGACCTACTCATTTGGAGTAGTGAAATGGAGTAACACAGACCTAGAAGCACTCAATACACTTACACGATCATAATGCCACAAATATAGAATACATCACATACATTCAGCAACAGAAAGATTCCCATTAGGCAGAAAGGAAGGAGGAAGGGGATTTATCGACATAAAAAACCTACATTATGGACGGGTAGACAATTTAAGGAAATTCTTTCTAGAACGCGCAGAAACTAGCAAAATACACAAAGCAATCACTCGTATAAATACATCAGCTACACCACTGCAATTTCTTAACCACTTCTACAACCCTTTAGATCACATAACATCAACATATACAAAGAAAGTAAATTGGAAAAAGAAAACACTTCATGGCAAGCACCCGTATCATCTAACACAGCCACACATCGATCAAGACGCATCCAACACATGGCTAAGAAAAGGCAATATATACAGTGTTCAATTACCCGAAAGTTCCTAAATGCAATATAACATATACCGTACAGTTAAAAGGAAGTCACGCTTGATCAACGTCCACGTCACTTTCCATTTTTGACCAGACATAATGTCTGAGAGAAGAAAGAAATAATAATAATAATAATAATAATACAGTGAAACTGTGTTTTTACACTTTTCAAGGCACTTCAGAAAAATGGTGTAAAACACAGGAAAATGTAAAATGTGCAAAATAACATTTTAAGCTGTAAAAGTTGCGTATAGGATACCCCCTTGTATTCTCGCCTTTTATGTATGATACATTTACATAACAGACATCAAAATACTTGTCAGGTACTTGTTTATCTAATAAAGGTTTATTATGTAATAAAAACTGCTGATGTAACTGGAACTGATAACTCTCTGGGCAGTAGGAATGTTTGACACAATTTCATACATCATAATCGATGTTTTTGAAAGCCTGCAGCTGTAATTCATTATTTAAATATTGAAATACTGCACTAGTTACATATTTGTTCATGGTTAGCATGATGCGTTTTGAGAAATTCTACTCATTGTCAAGTGCAAAAGTGTACAAAGTATTTTGTGTGGTGTTGAATATGTGTTATTCTGCATCTCTTGCATTGTGCTGGTCTTTCTGAGGTTATTAGGTACTGTGCCTCCTCAATTATGTGGAAAACCACACACATGCAAACTATCACTCACATTGTTTGTGTAACATAACAAAAAATACATACGTAAATACTGCACTTGACAACCAGATAATTTGTATATGAGATATGTGGAGGTTTTGAGAGGACATTGGTCTTTCCTAAGGCTCCTGCACTGTAAACTTATCTGGGCATAGAGCTCTTGTGGACCTGTTTAATATCATCTCTGAAAGTTCTCGCTGTAATTTTACAAGAGTTTGTCAATATTTCGTATGTTGAGGTCAGAAGGATTACAGGAACGAAGGCTATATTGCAGGGAGATTTCCCACCAGTGCACTTCAGAAAAGCTGGTGTTGGTGGAAAGGATCTAAATGGCCTGTGCCCTCGTGGTCTCAACTGTCGTTAGTCTTTGCTTTTACCAATCCACCCCCTTCCCTTTTCCCATTCCAGCACTACACATCTCTGTAATCCACCATTGCACCCAGTCTTTCTACTTCTCTCCTTTTTCCCTAACCCCCCCCCCCCCCCCCTCTCCCCCCTGCCATCCATCTAACCTCCTGACTACACCTAGTTGCCCTACCCTCTTTCCACCTCATCCCTGTACACTTCCTGCAGCTGCACTTTACCATTCCCCACTCTTACCCTCCCAACCATCCCCTTCTGTGCCCCAGCCTCCTCCCTTGCCCTCACCACTCCATTGCTTCTCCCAGCATGCGGTCCTGTTTGCAGTCTGGTGTCAGCAGCCAGACTCTCTCTCTCTCTCTCTCTCTCTCTCTCTCTCTGTGTGTGTGTGTGTGTGTGTGTGTGTGTGTGTGTGTGTGTGTGTGTGTGTGTGTGTGTGTGTGTGTGTCTAGAGGCTGAAAGCTTACTTTTGGACAGTCTTGTTGGTCTGTGTGCGACTCGGCATCTCTGCTATACAGTCAGTAGCAACACTCCTTTTCATAATATTGTCTTTTTGTAATATTACACATATAAATATAATAGAGGGCAACATTCCACGTGGGAAAAATATATATAAAAACAAAGATGCTGTGACTTACCAAACGAGAAAAGTGCTGGTAGATAGACACAATAAGAAAACACACACACACACACACACACACACACACACACACACACAAAATTTCAAGCTTTCGCAACCCACGGTTGCTTCATCAGGAAAGAGGGAAGGAGAGGGAAAGACGAAAGGATATGGGTTTTAAGGGAGAGGGTAAGGAGTCATTCCAATCCCGGGAGCGGAAAGATTTACTTTAGGGGGAAAAAAGGACAGGAATACACACAAATCCATCCGCACAAATCCATCCGCAAGCAGACATATGTAAAGGCCTTTATGTAATATATGAAAGAGAAATAATGTTATCAAAAATCTTGAAAAGATCTTCATTGATTTACTTCACATTTTTACACAGTACTGTACTAAACGGTCAGATGGAAACGGCCATAGAGAGGGGGTAGGAAGAGGTGGATGGGAGGATTGGTTATGCACAAAGAATAGGTGGAGGAGGAAACATATAGGGGAGAGGGAGTGGGGGTGTGGACGAGAATGCGGGCAGAGAGAGGGCGCTAAAAATTCAGGATGTATATGCAGTTTCCATGCATATTTAGCAGTTTCGAAGCATTTCCGGGTTCACTAGTACTAAATAAAACTGGGAGAGTTCAGACTGGATTATTGGTGGCACTGCCAGTACAGTGATTCGCTTTTGCAGTCATCTGGTGTGACGGAGTGCACGACATTATTTTCAGAACTATATCGCGAGGTTCGGTCACGGCAGTGCCAAGCTGGCCCGACAGGCGCAATCGAAGGAGAAGACACTGGCCAAGATGGTGGCACAGGGGCTGACGGAGCGTGTCACGACCGATAAGACGGTGCACTTCTACTTTCCGTCCTGCGGCAGTATCCCACCGCCGGTCATCATGGTACAGGTGAGTGAGTGTGGGGTCGTGATGCCTCCGTACTGTGACATTACTTTGTATAAACGTTCACAAACAGACCTTCAACAGTTAGATGATTGCAACGGCATCAGGCTTTGTAGGTACATACCCTGTACAGCAAATTTATCTATATAGTAGATTTTCTACATGACAGTGCAGAACATGAATGACTTTTAGAATGTTTATATTGCTTTCCTCAAAAAAAAAAGGGCCTTTTAGTGACTCAGAGAAGATGCCACTTGTTTACTTGTTTCAATAATGACAGTTGCAGATTATGTTCTCTGGACATATAACTTAGAGTATATTTTATGCCGATTACTTTTGCGTTAGTCTTAAAAATTCCATTTTATTTTACATCAAAGTAAAGTGTAGTTATTTATCAATGACAAAATAATTGTCTCGGATATCTTTTTAAAATATTTAATATAGATCTGCTGTTTATTGAAGTGACAGTATGTATGTGTACAGGATGATTTTGCTAAGTTGAGGCAAAGGTCAGGAAGCAATCACTGGGAAAATAGGGAGTAAAAACTGTCTTATGGACATAGTCCAGCCAGTGAAGGAAAATTGAGGGAAGAAATTTGTGTAGTCACAAATTTTTGTGCAGTATCAACACTTGGAGAAGATGGATTGCTATTTACTGTAGAGAGAACACATTAAGTTGCAGACAGGCACAAGTAAGAGACACGTAAGCTTTTAGTCACAGCCTTCATCAGAAAGAGGAACACACACCATTCATTCACACAAGCAAGCATATTCTGGCCCGAGCTGCTGGAGTGGGTGGTAGTGTTCATGAGGTGGGCTTGCTGGTGTGCATGCATGGTGTGCGTTTCTCTTTCTGATAAAGGCTGTGACTGGAAGCTTATGTGTAAATGTCTTTTACTTGTGCCCATCTGTGACTTAATGTGTTATCGTTACAGTAAGTAGCAATCTATGTTTTCCTACATTTTTATATGCATCTGGAGTTTCCATTCTTCAATTTTTGTGCAATGTTAGGAGGGAGAATTCTTTATAAATCTATTCTTACTATTATAGGGTTGCAAATTATTGTGAATTGTTACCTTACACTGAATGTGTAGCTTGCTGTGCATACGTGAAGAGAGGAGATTTCGGTTCTCGCGCTGGGACAGTTGGTGCTGGCTGCTGGACTGAGTGAGCTGTGTACTTGGTGAATGCTACGTGCAATATGTTACACGTACACTCGGTGAATCTCAAGAAGTGCTATTAAATATTAATCAATCTTTTTCATACTTAGTATACCAATTTCTATGGATAACTCAGTCATACTGATAAAATTTCAAATCAGTAATTTCAATACTTTCGGAAATATAAATATTTACCTAAAACACACAACTGTGCTGGCATTGTGAAACTGTGTTAGAGACTGAAAATTATTCATCTATAGTATCAATTCAAACTACAACCAAGAGGATAGGTTAGGTTCATATAATCTATTTTTCTGGAATTTTCTTTAGTTTCATTACCACAGATTTCTGATGTAATTAATGGAAAATTATTATTTCATCCCGTTTTGGTTGTAGGAGTATTTTGGAGGGACTGAGAGGCTGAACAGAGGACATACTTAAAGTGAGAATGTAATATTGTATTAAAACTATGTAAATGTGTGCGTGAGAAAGTTGTTGTGCAATAAGGGAATTTGTGACCTATGTCAGAGTGAGTTTGATTTTGTGAAAGGCAGCAGGAGGAGCGTTGAATATTAAATTTATTAGTAATTTATTTTGTGGAAAGGAATTGTATTTTGTTCTCATTAAATTTTATTTAGTTTTGGAATTTCGAAATTTCTAGTTTTTATTGCTTACGTGGTAATCATATTGGCTGACATTAGAAATACTGTGAGTATAGAAGTGCTCGAGATGATATGATTAGGCGCTTAGCATACTAGCCAGTAGGAATTCAGCATTTCCCAAGTGTTTGAGTAGGGCTTTGTGCCTCAGATCTTTGAGTCAATATAGTTGCTCGGAAGCTGTCTTCTGGGAAACACATGTTCAATTGTGCTGATCAAATTTGTACCGAAAAGAAGATACTCAGATGTTAGATCGGGTCTTGTGGTTGATGAAGAGTGAGTACAGTATTCAGTATTTTGTGAAAATGGAGCCTTGTCAGTGATTTATTTTTAGGCGATATTCGCGTGTGAACATTTCATGTCATTCATAAACTGTGTGTGGCACATTTTGTGCAGATAATGAGACATTATGGCGAGCACTTCTCAAGATGCCTACCGAACAACTAAATGTTTTAACTTTCAAGTGGTTGCAGGTCAGTGACTGTCTAGGATATTTAAAATATTGAGTCAGACTAAGTATCTTTTGGCTGCTTTTGGGTGTGAACTTGTTACAGACACTTGGTAACATTTCATAATTGATGTTGGGATATTAAATGCAGACTTGGTAGCCATTTTCTTTATTTTAAAGATAATAAACCAAGTAAAAGGAAATTTTAGACTTTTCCCCCCACAAATGAGTCGTGCAAGAATCCCGAGCAGTCAATAGTTTAACTTTCAGCTAGTGTCCATGGACTGGAGTTATGTGCCCTTTGCATTGCAGGTATTCAGTTGAATTTTCATTAATGATGCTTTTGTCTGCTAAACGAGTATCTACAATTGCAGAGTGAAGGGGCAGATAACCTGAAACCTGTCCATGTAGGTGGACTGATTGTTTAATGGATAGCGAGAGAGCACCCTGCCACGCCTTGCTATTTGTTGAAGTGATGAGGAATGAAGATAATAACTGTTTCAGAAGTTTTTATTGGCATGGAATACCCGAAAAAATACAGCCATATGCAGTGCCAATTGACATTTCTCACACTCTTACTGTGTATCACTTCTCTTATTCCTGGCTTTGCACACTACATAATTTCTGGGGTGTGCTTTCTTAATGGAATTGGGGGGGGGATAAACCTAACAAAACCTGAGAATGATTGCTTCTAACTCACGAAATATTGAAAGAAATGTTGTCTTATACACCACTAAACAGATTGATTTCTTAGATTTCCAATGGTATGTAAATTTCATGTTATCACCTAATAGAGAAGAAGAAACATGAAGAAAAAGGTATAGCTGCTTGGCCTGTCTCACAGCCAGCAATATAATAATAAACTTAAAACTGGCAACCTGCTGTGAGCCAGCTTTGTAAGCCAGTGGGTGTTAATATGGCTCTACTACAGTCTGACATGGTTCACACATTAGTATCTGTTTTTAACCCACTTCATTTAAAAATAAATGCTAATTTTATACAGTTAAAATAATATTTTTAATAATCTGTGATTTTCCATCCCTTTCAAATTGTAAACTTAGTCCTAGAGAGAGAAATGAATCAGTTCTTTCTTGTTGTAAAGTTAACGTAGTTTATTACTGGGAAACATTGTTAGTGGAAGTTCCAGTTTTAGAGTTACTGAATAAAAACATAAATTCATCTTCAACCACCACCAGCCGCAGCAACACTAAAGACTCCATTGCTCAGAATTTTTAGTATGTTGTTCATGGCACTTCCTTATACCACTGTACAGAAATTAGAAACTGCATGATTTTTTTCTTCCCCCTCCAAATTTTTTTGGTCTTGTTGACTGGGTTAATATGGCTGGAAATGCGTTCTTAGGGAGGTACACCCACTTCAAAGTGGAGATAAAAGATCTTTGACAGAGATCATCAAATCGGCACGAAGCTGGTCCAGCGCGAGGTAGTCCAGACAACTGTGTGGAACATCCTCTGAGAAAACTGTCACTATCTGTATCATAATGCGTACTGGCCTCAGTATGTCGAGACTCGTATCCACAGTGACTCTTTGGTCGTAGGTTCATCACCCGGGCAGCCGCTGTGCTGGGATATGTCGCCCGTCCTTCTCGCAGATGATGCTGTCTTTACAACCGTTCACCTCCAAGACATCTATTTTTGCGCTACGGAGAATCCCTACACTATGGTTAACTGCAAGCATTGGCAACAGTTTGTTCTCTTTGTGTGGGCAAGGAAATTTGCCAACTGGCTCATGGGACTGGTAACCCTTCAACAATGTCTCTCGGATGAGGCTCATCTGTCCTCCCTATAGATGACCCTGCCTCCACAGTTGCAAGATGAGCCTTTGGCAGTACATATGGATGGTGCTTCAGTGTCTAGCTGAAACACTAGTACAGGCAAAACTTTCCTATCTGCCTGCTCTGTTCTCATATGTTGTTGTTGTTGTTGTCGTTGTCGTCTTCAGTCCTGAGACTAGTTTGATGCAGCTCTCCATGCTACTCTATCCTGTGCAAGCTTCATCATCTCCCAGTACCTACTGCAACCTACATCCTTCTGAATCTGCTTAGTGTATTCATCTCTTGGTCTCCCTCTACGATTTTTACTATCCACACTGCCCTCCAATACTAAATTGGTGATCCCTTGATGCCTCAGAACATGTCCTACCAACCGATCCCTTCTCATATGTGCTTTTGATAATTGAAAGCTACTGTCACAGAGCCTTTATCTTCGCCTTTAAGTGGATGTACTACCTCTGAATTTTCTTCTTCTTCTGTTTAAAGTCATTCAGTCTTCTGACAGACCTGCCACAAATTCCTAACCTGTGCCAACCTTTTCATCTCGCATCAGCAACTGCAACGTATGTCCTCAATTATTTGCTGGATGTATTCCATTCTGTTTTCCTCCACACTCTTTACCCTCTGCAGATCCCTCTAGTACCATGGAAGATATTCCCTGATGTGTTAACAAATGCTCTATAGTCCTTTCCCTTCTCCTTGCCAGTATCTTCCATATATTCCTTTCCATATCATTCCACCTAATTTTCAACATTCTGTAGCATCACATCTAATATGCTTAGATTCTCTTCTGGTCTGGTTTTCCCATCCCCCATGTCTCACTGTTATGCAATGCAGTTTTCCATACATACATTCACAGAAATTTCCTCCTCCAGATTAAGACATAATTTTGATACTAGTAGACTTCTCGTGGCCAGGAAGCCCCTTTTTGCTAGCGCTGCGCTGATTTTTACGTCATCCATGCTCTGTTACAGGTTAATTTGCTGTCTAGGTAGCATAATTACGTAAATTCATCTACTTCGTGATCACCAGTCCTAATGTTAAGTTTCTCATTGTTCTCAGTTCTGCTACTTCTCATTACTTTAGTCTTCCTTCAGTTTATTCTCAGTCCATATTCTGTTCTCATTGGACTGTTTATTCCATTCAGCAGAACCAGTAATTTTTCTTCACTTTCACTGAGGATAGCAATGTCATCAGTGAATAATCATTATTGATACCCTTGCATCTAAACACATCAAAAGTTTTGCATCACCTCGGTTCTGAGAGTTCCAGAACAGGTATAGAAAATTGTAATAGAGATCAGTATAAACATTAGTTCCAAACTTATTGCTCATGAAAACCACACATTTAATGTTGTATCACCTTCAGAGGTGGTGGTCCAGATCGCTGTACACATCGGTACCTCTTATACCCAGTAGCACGTCCTCTTGCATTGATGCATGCCTGTATTCGTCGTGGCATACTATCCACAAGTTCATCAAGGCACTGTTGGTCCCACTCCTCAATGGCAATTTGGTGTAGATCCCTCAGGGTGGTTGGTGGGTCACATTGCCCATAAACAGCCCTTTTCAGTCTAGCCCAGCCATGTTTGATAGGGTTCATGTCTGGAGAACATGCTGGCCACTGTAGTCGAGCGATGTCGTTATCCTGAAAGAAGTCATTCACAAGATGTGCACGATGGGGGCGTGAATTGTTGTCCACGAAGACGAATGCCTTGCCAATATGCTGCCGATTAGGGTTGCACTATTGGTTGGAGGATGGCATTCACGTATCGTACAGCCGTTAGAATGCCTTCTGTGGCCACCAGTGGTGTATGTTGGCCCCACATAATGCCACCTCCAAACAGCAGGAAACCTTCACCCTGCTGCACTCGCTGGACAGTGTCTAAGATGTTCAGCCTGACTGGGTTGCCTCCAAACATGTCTCCAACGATTGTCTGGTTGAAGGCATGTGCAACACTCATGTGTGAAGAGAACATTATGCCAATCCTGAGCAGTCCACTCCGCATGTTGTTTAGTCCATCTGTGGCGCGCTGCATGGTGTTGTGGTTGCAAAGATGGGCCTTGCTGTGGACGTCAGGAGTGAAGTTGTGCATCATGCAGCCTGTTGCGCACAGTTTGAGTCATAACACGACATCCTGTGGCTGCATGAAAAGCATTATTCAACATGGTGGCATTGCTGTCAAGGTTCCTCCGAGCCATATTCCACAGATAGCGGCCATCCACTGCAGTAGTGGCCCTGGGGCGGCCTGAGCGAGGCATGTCGTCGTCTGTTCCTGTCTCTCTCTATCTCCTCCATGTCCGAACATCACTACTTTGGTTCACTCTGAGATGCCTGGACACTTCTATTGTTGAGTCCTTCCTGGCACAGAGTAACTATGCAGATGCAATCAAACTGTGGTATTGACTGTCTAGGCATGGTTGATCTACAGACAACATGAGCCATGTACCTCCTTCCTGGTGGGATGAGTGGAACTGATAGGTTGTCGGACCACCTCTGTCTAATAGGCGCTGCTCATGCATTGTTGTTTACATCTTTGGGTGGGTTTAGTGACCCCTCTGAACAGTCATATGGATTGTGTCTGTGATACAATATCCACAGTCAACATCTATCTTAAGCAGTTCTGGGAACTGGTGTGATGAAAAACTTTTTTTTGTGTGTGTAGAATTTTGATTCCACTCTTGACCTTTCTTTTATTTCCATCATTGCTTCTCCAGAGTACGGACTGAACAGAAGCCACGAAAGATTCCATCCCTGTCTTACACCATTTTTAATCTGTGCGCTTTGTTCTTGATCTTCCAGTCTTACTGTTCTTTCTTGGTTCTTGACCATATTGTATATTACCCATCTTTTCCTATAACTTACCCTTACTCCTCTCATGATTTCAAACAGCTTGCACTATTTTACATTGTCAAATGCCTTTTCCAAGTCAGCAAATCCTATGAATGTGTCTTGAGTTTTCTTCAATCTTGCTTCCATTATCAACTGCTACATCAGAACTGCCTCTCTGGTGTATTTACTTTTCCTAAAATCAAACTGATTCTCATCTAAAAGAGGTCAGTTATCTTTCCATTCTTCTGTACATACTATTCTTGTCAGTAACTTGGATGTGCGTTGTTAAACTGATGGTGTGGTAATTGCCACACTTGTCACCTCTTGCAACCTTGGGAGTTGGGTGGATGATGTTCCTCTGAAAGTCTGGCAGTGTATAGCCAGTCTCATAACATTCAATCTGGATAATAGTTTTGTTGCCACTTCCCCAATGATTTTAGGAATTCTGAAGTAATGTTATCTATCCCTTCTTATTTAATTTTAAGTCTTCCAAAGCTTTTCTAAATTCTGATTCTAATGTTGGATCCCCTGTCTCTTCTAGATCATCTTCTGTTTATTCCTCTGTCACGTCATCAGACAAGTGCTCCCACTCAGAGGCCCTCAGTGTTCTCTTGCCATGTATCCACTCTCCCGTCTGCATTTAACAGAAGAATTCTAATTGCAATCCTAATGTTACCGCCCTTGCTTTTAATTTCACAGACTTTAATATACTGACTCAGTCCTCCTGAAAATCATTTCTATTTTGACTTCCTCACATTTTTCATATAGCCATTTTGCCATAGCTTACCCGCACTTCATATATATTTGTTCCTAAGTGACTTGTATTTCTGTTTTCCTGAATATCCTTGCACATTTTTATACTTCCAGCATTAAATATTTTTCAGTTATCCATGGTTTCTTTGCAGTTACCTACCTTGTACCAATATTTTTCTTTCGAAGTTCTGTGATTGCACTTTATGGAAATGTCCATTCCTCTTCAACTGAACTGCCTACTGAGTTTTTCATTAGCACAGTATCCGTTGCCTCAGAGAACTTCCTATAACATCTGTATCCCACTTCTTTGTGCATTGATTCTTCCTGATTATTCTGTTAAACTTCAGCATACTCTTCATCATTAACAAATTGTGATCTATCCATATGTCTTCATATGTCCTTTTCTTCTTAAATCCTATGTGATCATTTCCTTCAGTAGTGCCCATTGAGTAAAATCACTCTGTATGCAGAGTGTTTCCTAAACCAGAGCTGATGCAATGGCTCTATGCTGTGACATACAGTAGTCTTTTTAGACAGTCAGGTGAGAACTGAACCAGTTCTCCAACTCGAAGTTTGATTACAGTGATTTTACATCCCGGTGTATTTCATTATTACAGTAGAGCACCATGGCTGTCAACTATTACAGATTGTCCGTAATTGTTATAGCCTTATCACCTTAATTATGGAGTTACAGGAAGTTACTAAAGTATTACGGAAATAGACATTTTACAGTGTGATGTTTTATAAGAATAACAACAACAAAAATTGGAAAAAGTACTGTATACAGTTCGCTAATTGTATGGTACCAAAATGTTTCATATAGTGCAATTGGATACATAAAAAAATCTACTCACCAAGTGATGGCAGAACACACACATAAAGATACTGGAATTCACAAGCTTTCAGAACCAGTGGCACCTTCTAGCAGAAGGATTAAATAGGAATGAAAAGAGGTGAATAAAAAGGACTGGCGAGGTTTAGGAAATTTGCAAAAGTTGCCCTGAACCCCCCTGGTTAGGGGAGCTTATAGGGAGGGATGAGAAGAAAAGACTGATTCGTTTGGCATTACACCAAATGAGATTTGAAAACCTGTGAGCTTAAAGGTGGTAGATAGGGTAATATACAAAACAGAGTTACTGACTAAACATCGTACACGAGCTAATAAGAGCAGAGTGGACTCTTTTGTGGTAGATGGTGGGGGGGGGGGGGGGGGTGCTTGCCACCTCTTGATGAGTAGTTTCTTTGTCTGTCCAATTATATTATATTTTCAAAAATGTATTATTTTAATTGACATAAAATGCTTCATTGTAATTATTTCCTTCCTGTTTATGTAGTAAACTTATCAATGAATGACTTCATAACATGGCTTACTTATATAGGTTATGTTGGGTGAAGACAAAAATTTTTCATTCTGTGCATGTCAGCTTAAAGTATAGGAATAAAACTACTTTCAAACCTAGTGACATCAACAGGTTTGAGGCATTAATCTGTAAGCTATTGCAGTATTTGTGGCTATGTGACATCCCAAGATGCACATTTCACCTATTTGTCTATACCTAATAATATACACCATGCTGATGCTGTTATAGTAATGGACATATCCTTTAATTTCTTTTTAAATTGTACTGGGAATGAATAAGTGTAGACCAATGAAATTTTTGGTAATTTTGTGACATCTGTGTTCGGCTGTTTTATATATTTCTGCAGAGTTAAAATAGACTGTGTCAATTGTTAGCTACACCCTCCATATTTGCCATTTCATTAATGATTGCTTTTTCTCAAGATTAGCAGCAATGGAGTGTGATTAGGCTCTAGCATATATGTTTACCTTCTACTTTGTTGCTGGTAGTTGGTTAGTGCATCAGTTTGCCCACCCCCCACAAACTCCGTGTGAAATGAGAGTGT
Organism: Schistocerca americana; assembly: GCF_021461395.2. Classification (NCBI taxonomy): domain Eukaryota; kingdom Metazoa; phylum Arthropoda; class Insecta; order Orthoptera; family Acrididae; genus Schistocerca; species Schistocerca americana. The sequence continues at coordinate 143,234,670 of NC_060129.1, forward strand.
GTATCACATTGTTGGGATTCATCCATATGATGCAGAGATAAAGAAACAAGTTTGTTTGAACATATTGAAACACTAGCTGTTTCCAGCCACAAGTTGCTTGGATGTGTCTTAACCTCCCCCCCCCCTCCCCCCCTCCCCCGTCTCTGTCCATCTCCACTTTCTCCTGCCCTCCTTGATCACTTTCTGATGAATTTACTGGAAAGTGCAAACCATAACTTAAAGTTCGTGCTGAAGTTGGAAATGTCGCAGTTGAAAGAGGCTTTTGTGTTAACAGTAAAGTTTCGGTGAAATCTTACAAGAAGATACAGCTCTTGCAGAAAGAAATGCTTTTAATGCAATAAAACTTACTCAATTTACTTAATAGTGAGAAACAACTGACGTTGACATCACAAAATCATTAATACTAGCTGTGAAGAATGCTTCATCAAGAATACTAGAATCCTTTAAAGAAAGTATGGAAATGAAGGGCCCAATCGTAAAAGAAACAGTTGAAGAAATAAGAGCTCAAAAATAAAAAAAAGAGTAATCATTAGGAAAGGCAGAAGCAGCACCTGAAGTTATAGATGTTGAAATTTCGAGTTCAGCTAAACAACTTAATAACATTTGACATACATTTTGTACATTTACAATTGTAATATTGTCTTAAGGATAATTGTAAATTTTTGTCACATTTACAATGTTAAAACAGTTTGTATTTTAATTGATGTGATGATAAAGATATCTGAAAGTATTCATACCCTATCCTATGTGAAAGTTTGTTTTTATAGCATTTGATGAATGGTATACTGCAAGTCGTACATCATTATTCATGCTGACATACAGTTTGTGATATAAGAAGTATTACAGCCAACTTTAATTTCAGTCTTTCAGGTTCATAAGTGTTTTTGTCATTGTACCACACACATTTTCGAGAAGTCATGAACATAACTTGAGGTAGTAAAAAAGTCACGAAAAGGCCATGGATTTGACCCTCTGAAAATCTTTAGACACCCTGCTGACGTCCCTCGGCTGGAAAAGCAACAGTGTTTCCAACACTATTTGTAACACAACAGCAAGCAGTTGGTGACTCTTTTGATTGTACATTTGTGTAAATAACTCCATATTTGAGTTTGAAGTGTCACCAGAGCACATTACCAGTTAAATTACTTTGTGCCACACATTTTTTTTAATGCACTGCTTTCTTCACAATTCTAGAACGTGAGCTTCCGGTATACGGACACGGGGCCTTGGATCTACAAGAACTTGGAGTTTGGAATCGACCTGGACACGAGGCTGGCCCTGGTGGGCCCCAATGGAGCCGGCAAGAGTACACTGCTAAAGCTGCTGTATGGGGATGTGAGTAGCTGGAGAGAGAGAGAGAGAGAGAGAGAGAGAGAGAGAGAGAGAGAGAGAGAGAGAGAGAGAGAGAGGGGGGGGGGGGGGGGGGGGAATTGTTGCAGTTTAAGGGCTGTGCTGGAAAGCTCTTTCGGATATGTTGATCACTTTCCAGTGTATATAAGAAACTGATTGACGCAACATGACGACTAAACTACTAATCTCAGAAACAAAAACATTAATGTACTTTGTGTGATGCAGGGATCTGCTTGGAAAAAAGCTGTTCTAAGTTTAATCCCTAAGGGGGTGATAGGGAGAATCAGTTTTTTCCAAATCTGCATCCGGGCAAAACACTTGGGCCTAGACATACAGAATTTAGAGGAACACATTGTGTAACAAACGTGCTTGCTTACAAGGGAACCTCCCCATCGCACCCCCCTCAGATTCAGTTATAAGTTGGCACAGTGGATAGGCCTTGAAAAACTGAACACAGATCAATCGAGAAAACAGGAAGAAGTTGTGTGGAACTATGAAAAAATAAGCAAAATATACAAACTGAGTAGTCTATGCACAAGATAGGCAACATCAAGGGTAGTGTAACCTCGGGAACGCCGTGGTCCCGTGATTAGCGTGAGCAGCTGCGGAACGAGAGGTCATTGGTTCAAGTCTTCCCTTAGTGAAAAGTCTACTTTCTTTATTTTCACAAAGTTATGATCTGTCCGTTCGTTCATTGACGTCTGTTCACTGTAATAAGTTTAGTGTCTGTGTTTTGTGACCGCACTGCAATACCGTGCAATTAGTAGACGAAAGGTTGTGCCTCTCCAATGGGAACCGAAAACATTTGATCGCAAGGTCATAGGTCAACAGACTCCTCCACAGTAAAACACGTCTGATATATTATATACGACACTGGTGACGGCATGTGCGTCAAATGACAGGAATATGTTGTCGACCCACCTAACTTGTACACTTGGCGATGGGTAAAAAGATTCTTCTACCTTGCCCGATCTAGGTTTTCTTGTGGATGTGATAATCACTCCCAAAAAGTGATGAAAACATAAGAGTTTGTCACACAAACTGCAACAAATGAATGGAACAGTTTGTCGGACAGTTTTCCCTGTGCTCTGTCAAAACATATGTTTTTAACGTTTCCAAATTTTTCTGTGTGTAGACCGTCAAATCCTGCATATGTCCAAACAAATCTGAACATGTCCTGGAATTTTGGAGAGCGTAGTTGATTTTGTGTGAGTGCCTGAACTTTGATAATTGTCTGAAAATAAAAAATTAAACTTTTCACTCGAGGGAAGACTTGAACCAATGACCTCTCGTTTCGCAGCTGCTCACGTTAACCACGGGACCACGGTGCTCCTGAGCTCACACTATCCTTGATGTTGCCTACCTTGCACATGGACTACTCAGTTTGTATATTTTGCTTATTTTTTTCGTAGTTCCACACAACTTCTTCCTGTTGTTGTTGTTGTTGTTGTTGTTGTTGTTGTTGTTGTTGTCTTCAGTCCTGAGACTGGTTTGATGCAGCTCTCCATGCTACTCTATCCTGTGCAAGCTTCTTCATCTGCCAGTACCTACTGCAGCCTACATCCAATCTGCTTAGTGTATTCATCTCATGGTCTCCCTCTACGGTTTTTACCCTCCACGCTGCCCTCCAATACTAAATTGGTGATCCCTTGATGCCTCAGAACATGTCCTACCAACTGATCCCTTCTTCTGGTCAAGTTGTGCCACAAACTTCTCTTCTCCCCAATCCTATTCAATACTTCCTCATTAGTTATGTGATCGACCCATCTAATCTTCAGCATTCTTCTGTAGCACCACATTTCGAAAGCTTCTATTCTCTTCTTGTCCAAACTATTTATCGTCCATGTTTCACTTCCATACATGGCTACACTCCACTACACTTCTTCCCGTTTTCTCGATTTATCTGTGTTCAGTTTTTCAAGGCCTACCCACTGTGCCAACTTATAACTAAATGTGAGGGCGGTGCGATGGGGAGGTTCCCTTTTTAGGAAGGAGTTTCAAAATGTTAACGAGCAACACATTGTGTATCATTCCCAAATGTAAAATACACTGGTGAACAAAACTTAAGGATGAAAGTAACTTCCTTATGGTGTCTGTGAATAAACACAGCTCAATGAAACACGGACTGTACATAGAAAGAACTGCTACAGAATAGTACAGAAGGTAACAGAAAGGAATATGAAGGGAGACAAGCAGAAATGACACTTTAATTCAGAGAGTAATGTCATTGAAGTCACCACGATTTATGTTGTTCCCCTGTACATAATAAAATGTGGGGCATGGTTCTTAGTGGTATGTGTGATCATCGTGGTGGGCAGTGTGTGCTCTGCAACATGCTCCCACGCTGGCCACAAAGTTAGTAAGAAGTTCATGTGGCAGGGCATTGGGGCATTTCATTCCTCGACCTGCACTGTTAACTGGTGTGTTATCATTGGTGGAAGTGGAGGTATTGCAATTTGTCTCCTCAGCATATCTCACATGTGCTTCATGGGATTGGAATTGGAGGGAATGGGCGGGCCAGTTCATTCACGGAATATCCTCTTGTTCAGAGAGCTGCTCCACCTGCACGGTTACCCCCATAAAAATGAAGTAGGGTCCGGATGTGCCCCCAAAAAGAGATTTGTAGGGAAAGAGTTCAGTGTCACAGTTATGTTATCTGGTGAATGGACCGTACAGTGTTCAAAGTTTTGGAGCCCAGTATGCCAACGCAACATTATGTCCCGCCACATCACAACAAACGGAACACCAAAACTGTCCTGTTTGACGGTGTTCCCAGGTGTGTTTTGTGGAACCACCGTGCTCTGTATGAGGGTTCGTAATGCTCCCAGGAACACAGTCGAACACAATCGTTTTGGAGGTCTTGGTGTCAGGTTGCTGGGAGGCATAATGTTGTGTGGGTGTACTGACCTCCAAAACTCCGAAGATGGTACAACCACTGGTCTGTGTTCGTGTGAAACAGTACTCCTTCCCCATGTGCGTCTTTTCTGGGAAGCTTCAGTCCGGAGTTTATTTTTAGGGGTGACAATGTGCGACCGCGTGGAATGGTGCAGGTTGGGGAGAGCTCACGGAACGAGAGGATATTCGGCGAATAGCCTGGTGTGCCTGTTCCCCAAACTGAAATCCCATCGCGCACATGTGAGGTGTGTTGGATCCACCTGCACAAGTGACCATCCAGCAGTTATCAATCCTACTCGCGGAGGAATGGAACTCCTTACCGGCCTTCTGCTCAGACTGGCAGTACCTTGCAGAGTGTGCATTGCCCATCATGGTGATCACACAGCCTATTAAGAATCATGTCCCACCTTTCCTTATGTCCAAGGAACCATCATAAATTGCTGTCAGTGCAATTATTGGCTTCAAATTAGTATCATTTCAGTTTTTCTTGTTGTGTGCTTCTTTGTCACCACCTGTAGTGTAGCAATTCTTTGTTGGTATGGTTAAAGTTTACTTGGCAGTAACACATCATGCTAAAGTTACTTTTGTCCTTAAGTTTTACACACTTGTTTAGGCCTAGCAACTTGAAATTTCAGGGTAACGTAGTGTATCACCTAAAAAATGTGCACTGTAGTGTTAATCTAGCTCGGGGAATGCTGATGTTCAGATTTGGAGTGCTGTTATCCTTAACTTTCGAGCTGTTACATCTATAAACACTGTTCAAACAAGCCCTGTAGTTTGCATCAGTGTGGACTTCTTCACCACTGCGGCAATCTGTAAACTTTGATATATTTTCAACTTTCTACTAAATATTAGAAAACAGTTCTTCTGAAACACCATTATATTGGTCCTTCTGTTACAGAAAGGTAACACTTCACGTACTGTTTGTCGCCGTACATTCATTGTGGCGTTACATTAGTTTTTTTTACATTAGCAGTGAATATGACGGCTAACTAAGCACAGTCTGTGTTCCGTGACATCAGCTCCATTATCATGGCGTGCCCTTCTATTCGATGCCACATTTGGTGCAGCACAGGATAACTGCTGAGCTGGCAGGTCCCATGAACTGCAGTAAAGCTGCTGCTATTGTTCCACCTCAAAGACATGTGGCATTCGTCTGTACCAGTTCGTTTGCACAAACAGTAATAGTATGAGGGCAGTTCAATAAGTAATGCAACACATTTTTTTTCTGAAACGGGGGTTGTTTTATTCAGCATTGAAATACACCAGGTTATTCCCCAATCTTTTAGCTACACAACACTATTTTTCAACGTAATCTCCATTCAATGCTACGGCCTTACGCCACCTTGAAATGAGGGCCTGTATGCCTGCACGGTACCATTCCACTGGTTGATGTCGGAGCCAACGTAGTACTGCATCAATAACTTCATCATCATCCACGTAGTGCCTCCCACGGATTGCGTCCTTCATTGGGCCAAACAAATGGAAATCCGACGGTGCGAGATCGGGGCTGTAGGGTGCATGAGGAAGAACAGTCCACTGAAGTTTTGTGAGCTCCTCTCGGGTGCGAAGACTTGTGTGAGGTCTTGCGTTGTCATGAAGAAGGAGAAGTTCGTTCAGATTTTTGTGCCTATGAACACGCTGAAGTCGTTTCTTCAATTTCTGAAGAGTAGCACAATACACTTCAAAGTTGATCGTTTGACCATGGGGAAGGACATCCAACAGAATAACCCCTTCAGCGTCCCAGAAGACTGTAACCATGACTTTACCGGCTGAGGGTATGGCTTTACCCTTTTTCTTGGTAGGGGCGTGGGTGTGGCGCCACTCCATTGATTGCCGTTTTGTTTCAGGTTCGAAGTGATGAACACATGTTTCATCGCCTGTAACAATCTTTGACAAGAAATTGTCACCCTCAGCCACATGACGAGCAAGCAATTCCGCACAGATGGTTCTCCTTTGCTCTTTATGGTGTTCGGTTAGACAACGAGGGACCCAGCGGGAACAAACCTTTGAATATCCCAACTGGTGAACAATTGTGACAGCACTACCAACAGAGATGTCAAGTTGAGCACTGAGTTGTTTGATGGTGATCCGTCGATCATCTCGAACGAGTGTGTTCGCACGCTCCGCCATTGCAGGAGTCACAGCTGTGCACAGCCGGCCCGCACGCGGGAGATCAGACAGTCTTGCTTGACCTTGCGGCGATGATGACACACGCTTTGCCCAATGACTCACCGTGCTTTTGTCCACTGCCAGATCACCGTAGACATTCTGCAAGTGCCTATGAATATCTGAGATGCCCTGGTTTTCCGCCAAAAGAAACTCGATCACTGCCCGTTGTTTGCAACCCACATCCGTTACAGACGCCATTTCAACAGCTCCGTACAGTGCTGCCACCTGTTGGAAGTCAATGAAACTATACGAGACGAAGCGGGAATGTTTGAAAATATTCCACAAGAAATTTCCAGTTTTTTCAACCAAAATTGGCCGAGAAAAAAAATGTGTTGCATTACTTATTGAACTGCCCTCGTACTTCCAAATATGGCTACAGAGTTTTTCACGGCAGAGTCTTTGCATAAAAATTTCATTATTCACTTGCTGTGTCAAATTTTGATAAAATTTCAATGTTTAGATGATATCCACCATCATAATATTTGTTGGGGACTAAAACTGACTGTCGTGAGCTGGCAAGGTACCCTCTCTTATACGTCCAGAACAGCATCTGATTGGCTGGATTATGTCATCGTCGTAATGGCACGTACAGCGGTGGTGTGCTCTTCATCTGTAGAATTTGCTTGCATTCTCTATATAGCGTTGCTTGCAGCACCACCCATCACGTGAGGTGGTGAACTGCGAGCAGCATTCCCCTATTTTTTTTCCTGTCAAGTGCATGCTTCTATGCATTGCTAAGTGCAGAGCCAGTGTCTCTAATGAAGTTGTTTTTACAGTCTAATTTAAACAGCTTTTGTGATCTGAGTCCCAATAGTTCAGGTGAAGTCATGGTTAGCCTTGGATGTGGTCTCCCTGTTTACAAAGGTACCAGTGGCAGATGCATGAAAACTGTTGGGCATTCATTTCTCCCCAGAAATTCTGAAATTATTTTGCCACACTTTGATGCCCATGTACTTATTGTTTGGTGGAAATTGTTATGAAATGAAATGACTGATGGTGCAATCATGAGTTCGTCATTGTCACCAGCCATACCTGACTTTCTCACCGAATATTTTGAAGGACGACTGTTGAAGAGTGCTCCCTTCCAGCCATCTTGCTTCTTCAGATATTTTGATGATACATTTTTAATCTGGTTGCATGACAATGAGGCTCTGCAGCACTTCGTTGGCCATTTGAATAGTATATATCCCAATATAAGATTTACAGTGAATATGGGGAAGAATGGGAGTTACCCTTCTTAGGTTTCTTGGTCGAACGGAAATCTGTATACGGAAAACAGACATGTACAGATCTGTATCTCAATGGGCATAGCTTTCACTAGCCAGCTCAGAAGAGAGCTATGCTGTACAGCTTAGTACACAGAGCAGAACTATTTTGGATGTGGACCACGTAGGTTCTGAGATACAGCATCTGAAGATGGTGTACAGAAGAAATGGGTATTCTTTCCTGAGCTTAGATAAACACTGTTGAGAAGACACGACTCCATTCAAACAAGCAGATGACCAACACAGCGCAGCTTCCATTCTGCGGTATAACAACTAGCCAGATAGGAAGAGTCCTAAACAGGCAAGGAATCGGACCAGTCATCTGGGCACTCAGAAAAAGTAAAAAAATGTTGCAAACCATTAAAGATAATCTCAACCTGAGAGTTCCGCGAATTTATAACATTGCTTGTGAGTGTGGCAAGAGTTACGTGGACCAGTTTATAGGGACAGTTGCTGATTGTTGCATTGAACATCATCACCTTAAATACAAGTATTTAGATAAATTAGCAGTGGCAGAAGACAGCAAAAGATCATTTTTTGAACAAATGAAAATAATAGTTCACGCTTCAAACTATTGGGACTCTGTGATCAGAGAAGCTGTGTTGAAATTGTGTGAAAACAACTTCAAGAGAGACACAGGCTATACACTTGGCAATACATGGAAGCGTGCACTCGACAGAGAAACACGGAGGAATACTTCCTGCAGTTGATTGCCTGATGTGATGGGTGTCGCCACAAGATGCACCAGATGAAGAGTGCAAGGAAAATCTGCAGATATAAAGAGCGGGACCTCTGTTCGCACCATCATGTCATTGACGTTATCCAGCAAATTGGATGCCATTCTGAGGTTATAAAACAGGTAACCTTGCCAGCTCATAAGTCAGTTTCAGGCACCGACGAAGATAATGGCGAATATCTTCAAAAACTTGGAATTTTATCCGAATGTGATGTGGCAAGTGAACAGAGAAATTTTTGTGCATACAGTAGAGCATCGATTATCCGAAGTAATTGGGGAACATGGGTGTTTGGAAAACTGGTTTGTTCGGATAATCGAACTGTACATGTTTATTTGCCAAAAAGAAGTACTGTACAGTAAATTTAGTCATAAAAACAGGCATCTCTTTTAGTATTACAAAGTAACATACAAAGGCAACTTCAGTAGGAATATATGGTAATAATCTCGTACTTGTCCCTCATAGAAAGGACAACATGTTTACGTTTAAGCATTGTGTATCGTCAATTTCACTTCTTCACGCAGCAGCACACAAGTGGTCGTAACAGTAAACAGAAGGTGACTGTCTGCACCGTGAGAAGCTCTTCTTGGGGGTGCACAATCCTTCAAAGTGCGCGAAGCTGGCGCAGCTGTTGCTGTGAACAGCTTTGATACTGGCGCTACTTCTACTGCCAGAGCCAAGCCGACAGAAGTGTGCTGATTGTTGAAACACGGCGACTGGCGGCTTGGCCGGTCAGCAGTGCCTTGTGAAGCCCCCATTAGAAGCAATGTTCCACCAGCGGTGGCCCAGTGCGGCGACTACTGTGGGAAACTTGGTTTGGGAGTGAGGGGGATGATGGACGGTAGGGTGGGAGAGTAACAGGTGCGAGCGAGTACACGGTTCGGTTAAGCGGTTGTTCGGTTGACCGACGTTCGGATAATCGACGCTCTACTGTACATCCAAATAGTTAGCAATTTTAAACTATTTTAGTACTTAAAAAAATACTTTCAGCTGTTGTGACCCTTGTGTGTCAATTAGGTAGACACTAAAAAAACATGATTTTATCAAAGTAATGCGTTGCACCAAAGCACACTAAGTGAGTGTTCTGCACAGTTCCTTCCTAAGGAGGTAAATTGGCTGAACAGTGTGCAGTGCAGGTTGCACTCTGGCCCCTTGGATGAAAATAAGGTACATATCAACAAACACAGGTAGCAGCAGAACAAAAGTCGCCCCTAAAATGATTAAGATATTGCTTTCCCCGAACTCTTACGCAAGTGGGTGCAAGTAATGAGTGGATGGGCAAAGTATCTATTAGGAACATTACGTTTGTAGATTGAGGACAGTTGGGAATGTGGGTCTCACAGGAAGCGTGCAAGGGATAAGTCCCTGCAGTTGCACTATTCATCTGTGTCCTCAGTGGCTGAGATGAATAGAAGCATCTGCCATGTAAGCAGGAGTTCCGGGGTTAGTCAGAGTCGGGGCACACATTTTCAGCTGTCCCCATCAAGGTATGTCAACAACACCTGTCGGCAGCGGACGGTTTCATTTATCATTTACGCTGTTAAAGTGTCTCAACACAGAAAGGTATCCTTTCGTATTGTAGCTGGAGAGTGGTCTTTCCATTTTCTACTTGTTCTTCTTTTTCAGCATTTGCAGCATTGCCTCCTCTACAGTCTGCCTCCGTACATCCGCCTCCCTTGCTTTTCTCTTTCATCTTCACATCCCCATTTTGGCAGGGTTATCAGACATGCCGTCCATCGTCCTTGTTCTCAGTCAGCTCTTCCTGTCTGCCTTTTGCACATCCTGCAATCTCTTGCCCTCTCCAGACATCCTGAACGGCACATTCAAAGAACGGATGGGCATAACTGTATCTTTCATTCACACAATTTTCCATATTTAAGCCGTTTGTCTTACACTCCGACCCTCCACCCCTTTCTTGACCTCGCAGATTTTTCATTCGACTGCCCTTTGCTTGTTGTTAACTGCTTGTGACATTCCCTACAGCTTAGTCTGCGCAGCAGCCAGTGTGCGAGAAAACGTTACACTGTGAACTTCATTCTTCTTGTAGTTAGAGTATTACTAACCTTCCATAAGTTTGGACATTTGGCTATATTTCCTGTCGTATGTTCTGCGTCTTATTACGGTGGTAGTATTAATTGAAGGTGCGTGTTGCAGCTGATCCCAACGGAGGGCATGATCCGCAAGAACTCTCACCTGCGCATCGCACGCTACCACCAGCACTTGCACGAGCTGCTGGACCTGGACCTGTCTCCACTCGAGTACATGATGCGCTCCTTCCCCGAGGTAAAGGAGAAGGAAGAGATGCGCAAGATCATTGGCCGCTACGGCCTCACCGGCCGCCAGCAGGTAGGTGCTAACGTGGCACTGTGCTGTGATAACGACCTTATTTACTCTAGAGTGTCTGTTCTCTCAGACGACTTCAGACCTTGTTTTAACTGTCTTAAATTCCAGAACTGCTACACCATTTTCATTGAATAACTTAACGTACTATTGTTGAAAAAAAATGGTATATTCTATTAGTTACCACATACGTGATCTGCGTTATGTGACTACCAACAACATCCCATGTGTCTGCTTGTGTCTGTATATGTGCGGATGGGTGTGTGTGTGTGTGTGTGTGTGTGTGTGTGTGTGTGTGTGTGTGTATACAATGACAATGGGGAAAGGGACAGATAGACAGATTTACCAAAGTCTTTATTAGCAAGTTCTCCAATATGATAGGTACGGTAGGCTATAATGTCTCTGTCTACAAAACTTTCAAGGCCAGGCACGTTAGGAACTCCAGTACCACCTCGTACAATAGCTACTGTAAGCCAACCATTACCATGTGTAAAAGAATCGTTAATGTCAATGCTGAAGTTAAGTCTACAACCACAGAAAACACATGTCAATCGACAAGTGCAGTAGCAGCAGTGTTCTTCACAGTATTCTTCTTCTTGTCTGCAGCAGATGTAGTGAATTCGATGTTCTCAATTGTTTTGTAAATTGTGTGTCTGGAACGACGACGATATCTTCTGTATGGCATCTTGGCAGCGTTCAATGCAGTTGCCTGTGCAGCAGCAGCAGCAGCAGCAGCAGCAGCAGCAGCAGCAGCGCGAGTGATCTGCTGTGCGGTGCTCGCTCGCTTTTATAGAAGCTGTGCGCTAAGTCCCCAGCTGGCGCGCTGCCAAGATGACGTCGGGTGGCCTTATCGGCGCGGGGTCAAAGGTCAAATGCTCAGTGTGCTGCATTTGTCGATGCCATACAGAAGATATCGACGTCGTTCCAGACACACAATTTATAAAACAATTGAGAACATCGAATTCACAACATCTGCTGCAGACAAGAAGAAGAATACTGCTGCTACTGCACTTGTCAATGGACCATGTATTTTCTGTGGATGTAGACTTAATTTTAGTATTGACATTAACGATTCTTTTACACATGGTAATGGTTGGCTTACAGTAGCAATTGTACGAGGTGGTACAGGAGTTCCTAACGTGCCTGGCCTTGAAAGTTTTGCAGACAGAGACATTATAGCCTACCGTACCTATCATATTGGAGAACTTGCAAATAAAGACTTTGGTAAATCTGTATATATGTCACCTTCTGCATTGTCATTGTATACTCGTAATAAGAGAAAAATATCTGTAAATGAGTCTGTATTTATTTGGATTAAAGGTAAAGGAGTATGTGAATATGTAAAGTTTGTTGGAGACTGTACTTTGTATTTTCACAAATAGTGATCTGTAGCGTAGCTGAGAACCGGACATACATACATACATACATACATACATACATATCTGTCGGCATAGAGTATGTAACAGCATGTCACATCAGCACACTGAGCATTTGACCTTTGACCCTGCGCCGATAAGGCCGCCCGACGTCATCTTGGCAGCGCGCCAGCGGGGGACTTGGCGCACAGAAAATACATGGTCCATCGACAAGTGCAGCAGCAGCATTATTCTTCACAGTATTCTTCTTCTTGTCTGCAGCAGATGTTGTGAATTTGATGTTCTCAATTGTTTTATAAATTGTGTGTAAAAGAAGCGAGTGTATACCTATACCTTTTTCCTTCAAAGGTAAGTCTTTCTGCTCCCAGGATTGGAATGACTCCTTACCCTCTCCCTTTTGTCTTTTCCTCTCCTTCCCTCTTTCCTGATGAAGCAACCGTGTGTTGTGAAAGCTTGAAATTTGTGTTTGTTTGTGTTTTTTATTGTCTCTATCAATGTACCAATGCTTTCGTTTGGTAAGTTACAGAATCTTTGTTGTTAGATATAAATTATTTAATTGGCTGGATAAAAAAATTACTCACTAAGTTCCAGCAGAAAACACACATAAGACTGTTGTAATTGGCAAGCTTTCAGAGTCAGTGGCTGCTTCAAGCAGAAGCATTGATGAGGAAGGAAGAAGGGTGAAGGAAAAAGACTGGAGAGGTCTAGGAAAAGGGGTAAGACCTCTCCAGTCTTTCTCCTTCACCCTTTTTCCTTCCTCTTCAATCCTCCTTCCTGAAGGAGCCACTGACTCCGAAAGCTTGCCAATTACAACAGTCTTGTAGATGTGTGTTCTTCTACTGCTTGGCGAATAGATTTTTTATCTTTCCATTTAAATAAAATGTTAACTGACTTAACATAAATGGATAGATAAAAAAAATCTCTTCACCAAGCGGCAACAGGAGAACACGAATGCAAAAAGGTTTAACTTTTACAAGCTTTTGGAGTCGGTGGCTGCTCCTCCTCGTCCTGGCAGAAGAATTGAAGGGGAAGGAAAAGGGGTGATGGAAAAGGACTAGAGAGGTTTAGAGAAACAGGTAAAGTTCAGAAAAGTCACCCAGAACCCCAGGTGAAGGAAGACGTACAGTCCGGTAAGCCGACCCTGACACTGACCCTGGGTTCTAGGTGACTTTTCTGAACGTTATCCCTTTCCCTAAATCTCCCCAGTCCTTTCCCTTCACCTGTCTCCTTCCCCTTCAAGTGTTCTGCCAGGAGGAGGAGCCACTGGTTCCAAAAGCTTGTAAAAGTTAAAACCTTTTTCCTGCTGTCGCGTGGTGAGTAGATTTTTTGTCTGTCCATTCACATTATGTTGTCAATAATTGAACATGTTAACTGAAGACATTCTCAATTATTCCCAACACCATTTTCCTCACCCACATATTGTTTTCTTTTACTTATTGTGATTACTTGTGTATGATGAAAAAATTTGATCAGCTTGTCTTGTTGGTTTTGGTAACTCGAAGTTTGTTGTTGATTGGCAATACGTTGTTGAGAATTAGTACAATAGTTAATAAACAGAGGCTTGTTAAGTGCCCAAACATTGAAAATACCGGAAATTATCCAATTTTAAGAAAATTTATCATTGGTTTAGTTGTTAGGGAGTGGCTGCAATGTGTCCACTGGTTAAGAATCTGGTATACATATGCAGCTTAATTTCGCCAATGTATGTCTAATAGCATAGCATGCTTATTTCTACTTATGCCACCTTCCCTCTAAAGAGAGCCATTTTAATGTGCACGTGTCATTTATAGCAATGAGTGTGGTATGTGACTCCCAATTATCTGCTCTTGTGATCGGATCCTTGTAGGCAACAGAAAAATTTATTCATTTTCAAAGTGACGTTAAAGGATAGTGTGATCCTTTTGCTTTTGATATCCCAGGCTTTATATAGCCAACATATTTCTACAGAAAAATCCCGCAAGGTAATAAAATTACACTAAGGTCTATTAAATTTTCCACAAGTTTGAGATATACAGTTTCTTTACAAGACTAGCAGGAACCTAGAACTTCTTATTTTCAATTAGAATGCTATTAGACTCAACACACACAGCTCTGCACATGCACATCTTTGGAGCAGGCTTATTAAAGGCTTTGGAGCCAGTCACAAGAATTTGCTCTGATCAGGAAAAACTGGTTACAACCGACCATTGGCCGCAAATCAAACAGCTTACACTCAGTCGCAAACTACAGAAACTGGGAGAATGCATACGTCGAATGCATTCACATGGTTGCAACAGTTGCAACTGTATCTCAAACCAACGTAATCATTCAATCTTATTATCTTGGTTGTCACAAACATTTGACTTTCTTTTACCCAACTATGTAAAAATTTTCAGGCTTGTAGTTAGGCTGGCATCTTTATAGTTCAGTTTAAATTGCTGCGAGCGAAACAAAACACTAGCTAACTTCATGTACAAATCTTGGGAAATTACTTATGAGCAACACGATAGGCTACACGACTTGGACACATCAGATTGTCGTGTGCACTTCCCATAGTTTATCACACAAACAGTTACCAACAGCAGCATGCTGTGCAAAAGTCGTGGGCACTGTAAATGAATTTTTTTACCATCTACAAAGTAACTAAAATTCTTTATAAAGTGCCATTGAGCAGTTTAATCAAGTAAAAAATTTCTGTTAAAAATGTTGCAGATTGCTAACTCTATGTTAATTCTAGAAGCAAACAGATTAAAATATCAGTGTTTACATGACATCACTCAGACGGGAAGCGGACAGTGTTACTACCAATATTTGTAGCACTGGTGCATGTGCATGCGCTGGTACTAATTGTAGACCAGAGAGATGGATGTGATGAATGACGTAAAGGGATTAAATTGAAAGTTGTCACCACATGTCATGTAAATAAAGTGTAACAGCCTAGGCATTTTTCAAATAGATGCATAATACGATAAGTCTTTCACAACGGCACTGTTGTACACTACGTGATCAAAAGTATCTGGACACCTCCATAGACATAAGTTTTTCATATTAGGTACATTGTGCTTCCACCTACTGCCAGATACTCCATATCAGCGACCTCAGTAGTCACTAGACATCATGAGAATGGGTCACTCCGCAGAACTCGCTGACTTTGAACGGGGTCAGGTGATTGGGTGTCACTTGTCTTATGTCTTTACACAATATTTCTGCACTCCTAAACATCCCTAGGTCCACTGTTACTGATATGATAGTGAAGTGGAAAGGTGAAAGGACATGTACAGCACAAAAGCGTACAGGCCGACCTCGTCTGTTGACTGACAGTGACCACCGATAGTTTAAGAGGGTCATAATGTGTAATAGGCAGATATCTGTCTGTACCATCACGCAGGAATTCCAAACTGCATCAGGATCCATTGCAAGTACTATGACAGTTAGGCCCGAGATGAGAAAACATCGATTTCATGGTCGAGCATCTGCTCATAAGCCACACATCGTGCCGTTAAATGCCAAACGGCGCCTTGCTTGGTGTGAGGAGTGTGAACATTGGACGAAAGTATTATGTGGAAGAGTGAATCACAGTACACAATGTATCGATCCAATGGCAGAATGTGGGTATGGCGAACGATCGGTCAACATCATCTGCCAGAGTGTGTAGTGCCAACAGTAAAATTCGGAGGCGGTGGTGTGATGGTGTGGTTGTGTTTTTCATGGCACTATCACAGGAAAGACCTACACTGGTGCTTTAAGCATCTTCTTGCTTCCCACTGTTGAAGACCAATTCGGGGATGGCGATTTCATCTTTCAACACGATCGAACACCAGTTCATAATGCACGGCTGTGGCAGAGTGGTTACATGACAGTAATATCCCTGTAATGGAGTGGCCTGCACAGAGTCCTGACCTGAATCCTGTAGAAAACCTTTATATGTTTTGGAATGCCGAATTCGTGCCAGGTCTCACCAACGGACATAGATACCTCTCCTCAGTGTAGCTCTCCATGAAGAATGGGCTGCCATTCTCCAAGAAACCTTCCAGCACCTGATTGAATGTATGTCTGCGAGAGTGGAAGCTGTCATAAAGGCTATGGGTGGGTCAATGCCATACTGAATTCCAGCAATACCGATGGAGGGCGCCATGAACTTGTAAGTCGTTTTCAGCCAGATGTCCGGATACTTTTGATCACATAGTGCAGGGCTTCCCAACCTTTTCAGCTGGCGGACCCCTAGTCAGTCAAAAGCACAGTAACTTCAAATTTCAGAGCGAAGCCCATGGGAACTGAAAGCTTCTTAATGCAAGTGCCATGTTCCCAATGACGACCAATACCCCCCCTGCCCCGAGGAGTATCAATAGTTTTTGGTTTAGCGATGAATGAAAACAACTTGAAATTAACGATCCAATTGGAATTCTCACTATATCCAGACACTTACTAGTGGATTTACTCCCTTTGTTCAACACACTATAGCCTGATTAAAATTACTTCGTAATTGAAATTTCACACGATCGAGCTGTCTTCTTCCAAGAGCAATCAACGTCATGTCCAAACTCTTCGCTGTTGACAAGCTGTCACTTACGGTCTGTTCACTTCCACTATTTGGCTACTGTTATGTAAGGAGCATGCATATTTCGTAACAGTCGTGTCTGTGTGTGTGTGTGTGTGTGTGTGTGTGTGTGTGTGTGTGGTTTTTCGTGAAATCCGAAGAAAAATGTTCAAATGTACATAAAGTCTTCCTTTGGTCGTCCTGCCTCCTCATTCATTTCAACTGGAAACTTCCCTTGTTGTGAAGGCGTTGGAGAAACTGCAGCCTTCTTCAATGACCCTGACTTCAGCCACCGATCCTTGTCAGAAGTAATAAACTGGTCAAAAATTGGCTTATGAAACAGGTAGTGCACTGACAAGGCAAATTTAACATTTAATGTTGCCTGGGGCCACATACGTGCCAGCAAGCGCAGCGATTGGTCGACAAAGCTCGCTCCGCGCATGCGTAAAAGGTTTCAGCGCATCTAGCGCCGTGAGCCAGAGCACAAACGACCCCCGTATTGTTGCTAAACAGTCGATCAGAGAAGCCGCATTCTCCGGCACTAAACTGTGTATACGTTCTCACTTACGAACCACAAAGGCTGCTTGGGGGATACAACCTGAAGTAGAAGTACACATGCTTTTTACACGAAAAAAAATTAGTGATGAATTTGATAATCACATTTTTATTCAATAATTTTACTCATTATTTTACACTATTTGGTGAAAGGTGGCCTTGGACCCCCGTAGAAAGAGCCGGCGGACCCCTAAGGGGTTCGCGGACCACAGGTTGGGAAGCCCTGACATAGTATATAAGACATTCTCTGACTTCTTGCTATGTCAGTTCAGGGCAAATCCTTGAGCTTCCAATGATTATCTTATTGTCTCCGTCAGGAGCAACTGACTGTTGAATCTGCTGCTGTTGTGGCCTTATATAACCCAAAGGTGGCTTCTGATTGGTCAGTAGTTATGTCATGCTGTTGCAGGTAGTGTCGGAGTCTGCGCTGGAGGTGCCACCGCTCCTGCCATAGCTCCGTATTTACTCGAATCTAAGACGCACCTGAAAAATGAGACTCGAAATCAAGGAAAAAAAATTTTCCCGAATCTAAGCCGCACCTGAAATTTCAGACTCGAAATTAAAGGGGAGAGAAAAGTTTTAGGCCGCACCTCCAAATCGAAACAAAGTTGGTCCATTGTAATATGAAAGTCAATTTAGGTCGAATGAATTAAAATACAGCTACAGTAGTTCGGTTCGAGTCGTAAGCTTAGCAGTTAAGCTTCACCAGGTAGCCATTGCTATGCGTCAGCCGCTCCGTCCGTGTTTATATGGATACCCTTCCTTTTTCACGTGCTTTGTCTGGTTTGAATTGATTGCTTATTTTTCTTTGATCTGATAAGTGCCATTCTCTTTGTTTTAGGCGTTTACGTCACTCTAAGCTGAAAATGCATTACTGTACTGTGTCACGCATTGTTTGTCGCATTCTGATAATGCGTTTTTACAAGCCGGCCGGTGTGGCCCAGCGGTTCTAGGCGCTTCAGTCCGGAACCGCGCGACCGCACCGGCCGCAGGTTCGAATCTTGCCTCGGGCATCGATGTGTGTGATGTCCTTAGGTTAGTTAGATTTAAGTAGGTCTAGGGGACTGATGACCTCAGATGTTCAGTCCCATAGTGCTCTGAGCCATTTGAACCATTTATTTGTGTTTACGACCTGTCGCCGCTCACGGCATGGCTTGCTTTTGTGCACGCTACCGCCGCTTACAATTAAAAAACAAAAGAAAGGAATCGTCTCATTAGCGAAACAATGGCAAGAGACAGCTATTTGTTGTTACTTACACTGCTGCTTTCTTCGATAATGATCAACAAGAACCAAATAATAGACTGCGTATGATAGATGATGTTCTGAACGAGAGTTTAGCAAAAATTTTTCTCCGTTTGAAAATCTTTGCAGACGCCTCTTTAGTACATTACATTCTGCACAGAAATTAGTCATCTTAGATTTAAAAATCTAGTCAATTGCCGTGCTTCATTTCTGTCTGTACCACTATTAGGCATAAGAATAATACGAATATAAACATGACATGATATGTATATTCTTCCGCGTTTGCTGTTGTCTCACTAAAGTTTCGTAGTTTATTAGGCAGGCAGGGTCTAAAAGAGATAGCAGCAAACACAAAACAATACATGGCAAAAGGTTTATATTCGTATTATTCTTATGGTGAAGAGAATACTGCATGTGATTCACAATACATAAAAGTTCCTATTAGCAACCATCTCTTCTCACAGGTGGGAAAAAATTCAGAACGTAGAGTTGACCATATTGACAAACGTCCCAAACAGTCCTGCCAGTCGGATTTTCGTAGTACATTGAAATGCTGCTACATTCGAAGATGGAAAAATACGGAATTTGTATTTACTTCGTCGGATGATGTATGAAAACGCAGTGGTTGAAACTCGGGGCGGAGAAAAAAAGCTCATCTTCCATCTTTTTTTTTTTTAATTTATTTACTGACGCAGAGGTTTTGGTGCCAGTATTTATCTTTGTGCATGCAAAGCAAGCCTGTATAGCGCTACTTATATTCGACGGCAGAACTTAGTTGTGGCGGCACCTACCAACATTTTTCAGAACTTCCGCTTACTTTGCACTCGATTCTAAGCTGCAGGTGGATTTTTGGATTACAAAAACCGGATAAAAAGTGCGGCTTAGATTCGAGTAAATACGGTAAACATTGAGACATTTGTCTCTGGCTCTTTCCTGCCTTGAGAACTCGCTTCCACACACTGCTAAGATCATTTCTGCCATCATTGTTGAACATTTTCTCACACAGTTTTATTTCTACAGACTCTTCAATATTGTACATTTGTTTGTGAGGCTGTGCTCAGCAACTGTAGATTCCTCAAATTCTTGATTTTTATTTATTTATTTATTTATTTTTTTTTTTTTTTTAATGTGCCACTGGTATTCTGCACAGCAATCTGAAACAGTGCAGATGGACTGACTAATGTAAGTGCTTTTGCAATCACATGAGATTTTGTAAATCCCAGGAATCCTAATGCCAAGTCTGGCCTTGTGTTAAAGGTATTGTAGCATGTACAGTAATAGAGAAAACTAAGAACTTTCCTGCATATGAATAGCGGATCACGTTCCGGAATCTGCAAATGTTACTCATTATAAAGCTTAAACTTGCATCCAGTTTCATTAGAAGTTGAGAGTAGTATTCTCCAATTGTGGTTCTAACTTCTTCAATATAATAAGACAACAAAATCCCTTTTGCATCCCGAAACACCGACACGGTGATCTTTCCAGCTGATGCCACTGTTCTTGTCTTCTTTGGAGCTGAAGGACTGCCTTCTAACTACTGTGTAGACTGCTCTTCAGATTCAGGTGTGTGGGATGAATCCAAGTTTAATCTGATGTCGTGTATCAACATAAAAAGTCACTTCTGTCTCTCTTTTTTTTTTTTTTTTTTTTGTTGAAAAAAAGCACTAAGCATTTCTTTGCAATTATTGTGTGAATGCAGTTTATTTGCAGTGAGCACATGCAGGACCCATCTTGCACAAACCTTTCATGTGCTCAGTTCCCAGTGCAAGGTGTGATATCTTCCTTTGATGTCTTTAGAGCAATAGCAATTTCGTGCACCTTTATACACCGATCTTCTAAAATCGCATTGTGTGCTTTGTCGATGATTTCCAATGTGCAATTTTTGGACGTCGTTTGCTGGACTATCTCGTATACTTTCACGGCCAAGTTTAAACTCGGTAGCCCATTTCTTCAGGGTGCAAATTGAAGGTGAAGAGGTGCCATACACATTTATGAGCCACAAATGAATTTCTGTTGGTGTTAATCCTTCGTTTATGAATTTAAATATTGCATGACACTAGAGTTCTTCAATTTTCAACACCGTGCACACAATTCCTTGGAAAGACTGCCTAGTCAACTTCGGCCTGAAATGACTTGCAGTTGCACACGCCATTTACTAACACGTATACCGATGCAAGCCGTAAAAAAGTACATGAATAGTGCTGTGATTATGAGTGAGGCTGAGAACTTTTTGAACACACATCATATAGGCAGGGTGTCCCAGGAGGAATGGTCAGTATTCGGGGATATGAGACGAATGAACATTTGAACAGAGGCATATGAATGTGGGCTATAAACTGTGAATCTTCTACTGAACAAGTGCTCATGGCTTTTAAGGTAACCATTTTAGAGTCCATCTTTACATGACATTTTTTACTTGTTTTTGTACCTTGCTATGGCCTCCCAGTAAGTCACAAATGCAATCGGACAACTTGTACAAATACTCGTGTAATGATTCGCAGAAATCTGAAATGAAATGACCATGTAGGCTGAGTCATAGGTGGGGAAAAAAGTGGATTTCAGTTCATTGGTGGGATAGTATCAAAATATAGTCAATCTATAAATGAAAATGCTTACAAATCTCTCATGTGAGCTGCCCTAGAATATTGCTAGTGTGCAGGGGATCCATACCACATAGAGCTAATAGGGGATATTGAACATATACAGAGAAGAGCAGCACGAATGGTCATGGGTTTGTATGAAGCTAGGGAATGTGTCACAAAGATTCTGAGGAAACTTTAACTGGCAGCCACCTGAGCTTTCTGGAGAAGGCCTTGTAACATGCCCTAGAGTACAGATGGGTGGGGTGGTACCTTTAAACTGTTCGTTGTTTCGACTGTGCTCCCTGTCCACACCACATAACTGGTAATCCTGCGGTGGTCGTATTGTTCTGCTCCACACTGCTGCTGGCTTGCCTAAAATTATCTATGGAAATACGCAAGTGAGTTAGGGGAGCCATTCAACATCAAAACACGACACTGTTCTACGTCTGGTATGAACAACTATTTTCTGAGACTATTAAAGACAATCACAGGTTTCCCTGTTTACATTCTAATTCAGAAGTGTTATCCCAATTAATGGATGATTAACAGTCCACAATATCATTCGGACGAGCATACGTGTAACCGAACACGGCGCAGATGATTGTTGATGATGGTGCAGATGATTGTTGATGATGCGAAAGCCGAATGAGTGCACGAAAGTTCTTACGCTCGTCACGCGTACACAGATATTTGGTGCCAGTCCTCCTTTACACTAGTAATGATATAGCACTGTTCGTAAAGTTAATTTTTCAGTTCTCACTTGTATGAGGGTGCACGTAACCGTTGCGGCACGGGTGATTGTTGATAATGCGGAAAGCGATGACCAAACGCACGTTCTCACGCTTGCTACAAGACACTGGCAATTGACTGCACTCTTTTATGGTAACTAATTTTTACTGATTCACATCAGTTCATTCTGGGAGACCGCAGATGATTGATACAGTACGGTACTACACGCAACGAGAGGATACACAAATACGTTATCAGCAGCACTGCTCATTTTTAAACTACTTCTTGATGCACTTCCCTCTGAATCATATACTTATTTTATCACTTTACTGTAATAGCACTTGTAGAAACACTTCAACTTCCGTACTAACAATGCCTCTCATATGCAGAGCTACACACTACACAACATAACAGTTCCGTGTCCAGCGATCGACTAGACAGAGAAACTCCACAACTAAGCCAGCGATATGGCAATACACTTACAGCCTGTTTACAAAGTTAAGAGAACCAGCTTTAAATAATAGGGATCATGAGGTCAAGAGTAGATCAATTTCAGTGCGCACAGACGTATTTCTTTGTCACTCTAAGAGTAAGGAGTTTCATGAGTAAGTTAACTTTGTTACAAGGGCTTGCACCATACTTGATAACAAACTGTGAATAGTGGATAGGCTTGTTTTTAAGTTCGTGACACTGTCTCGTAACTGTTTGTGGCTTTCTGGAAGTTGTGATACTACTGAAAGTTCTTCTAATGTTTGTCCTCTTACTGTTCATATTAATCCCATTAACTTGTTATTTTTTAGCAGTATCACAACTTGCAAAAAGCACAAACAGTTACACAATAATGTCAGGCACTTACACCAGCCTATCCACTATCAATAGTTCATTCTCAAGTGTGGTACAGGTATTTATAACAAAGGTATGTTCAATGAAACTCCTTCCTTTTAGAGAAACACAAGCAGTTATTAGGAACAGTGGTGCTAATAACTAAGCATTTTAAATAAAATAATAAAAACAAATAATTTACTTTGGTTCCCTACAGCTACACTGTTGTAGGTGCCTCCCTCAGTTCTTCAAATTTCTACATAGAGAGGGGGTGCAGTATGGGGAAAGGGCCCTTGTCATAATTTTTGATTCAGTCATGTGCTGCAATGAGTGAGTCTAAAGTCAACGGTGTGACTCTCGTTCAAAAAAACTGAATCTGAGAAACGCCACATCGGTAATGTGATTCTTTCGAGCACCTAATCAGCTGGCAATTGAGCATCAATTTTCACTGGTGTTGTCACTCTTACTTTTCCACACTTTGCTGACTCATTTAGATTCAGGTGTATATATATATATATATATATAGTTCTGTCACAGGTCACGAGATTCAAAAAATGCATCCACTTTAGCTGCAGATATTTGGACCTCTATGTTCAGGCAAAATTTGACGACCCACCCAGAGTGCTCTTGGCGGTGATAAAGTTGTTCTGCGACGTGGCTGAATGGTTGTTGCAGCTTCTTTCTGAGAAGGAATTCCAGATACTGTCACACTTTTGTTGTCTCGAATAAGATCACCAGTATTGCAGACATTCTGTCCTATACTCTTAATCTGCATACGACTGCTTTCCTACTTGTTTACGGACCTTCTCAAACTCTGTATTCTGAGCAAACATATGAGGTCTGTAGAGTGTTTTGTTCCCAAATTATGCCTCATCTGTAAAATTTCTACTGCTTCACACTGTCAGAAGTGAGAGATACCATACACTGTGTTTTGTAGTGCACACAATCTGCCGAGATGCAATAAGCACTACAGATGCGTGTGTCTGAGGTTTGACCATTTGCCTGCCCACTTCTGCTGCACGGATGTCGGCACGCCCCTCTCATCGGCTGCATGCACTCGGAACAGAGAATTTAGGATGAAGACGGTTCAAACCTGCGTCCAGCCATCCAGATTTATGTTTCCCATGATTTTTCTAAATTGCTGCTGGCAGATGCCAGGATGGTTTTTTTGAAATGGCACGACCAATTTTCTTCCCTATCCCTCATGCAATCTGAGCTTGTGCTCTCTCTAATGACCTCAGTGTCGAATGTTCCACAGAAAATCTCATCTTTGATAGAGCGTGCAGTATCGGAAGTTCGTTAATTTTCCTGGCATACCACAGCTGTGTGGCTGACTGGGACTCAAGCTAGAATTACACAATCCACTGGTGATGCCTAAACAACTTTAAGCTTTCGCTGAAAGATTCTGGGTTTGAGTCCCAACCGGACACAGTTGGATCTGCATGGCACGAGGTACATCTGCTGCTAGAGTACGGAAAAAATTGTGTTCGGTGCTACCTTTCAAGCAATGGTATGCTGTATGGCATGGTCAGTGAGTTGTGGACAGGTTGGAGTTGGTTGTCGCACCAAAATGATTGGAATTTGTAAATACGGTGCACAAAATTCTGCCTTTATTCCACATACCGATTGTTGGGAAGCCTCCAGGGAGATAAGAGTTACAGTGAGTGTCACTGTCCTAGGAAATGGGATCTTATGGTGAACATTAAGCTACTCAAAAGGAACAGCGATGTTTCAGGCTAATCGGAATAATTGAAAGCAGAAGGCCTGAAGCTGCCTGGCATAGAGTAGAAGCAATGTGTGTGTGTGTGTGCGTGTGTGTGTGTGTGCGTGCGTGTGTGTGTGTGTGTGTGTGTGTGTGTGTGTGTGTGTGTGTGTGTCTACTTCCACATCTATATCTGTACTCTGGAAACAAACATGAAGTGCATGGCAGAGGTACACCACATTGTACTAGTTATTAGGGTTTCTTCCCATTCCATTTAGGTATGGAGCGCATTAAGAATGATTGAATGACTCTGTGCATACTGTAATTATTCTAATCTTATCTTCATATCCTCTATATGAGCGATACATAGGGTATTGTATGTTCCCAGAGTCATCATGTAAAGCAGGATCTTGAAAATTTGTTAGCTGATTTGCTTGGGATATTTTACGTTTACCTTAGAGTTTGCCTGTTCAGTTCCTTCAGCACCTCTAACACTTTCCCCACGGATCAAACAACCCCGCGACCATTCGAGCTGCCCTTCTCTGTATGCGTTCAATATCTCCAATTAGTCCTACTTGATGCGAGTTCCCCATTCTAGAACTGGTTGCGTGAGTGTTTTGTAAGCAATCTTTTTTGTAGACTGTGTGCACGTCCCCAGTATTATACTAATAAACTGAAGTCTACCACCCACTTTACCAGTGACTGAACCTTTGTGAGCTTCCATTTCATATCTCTACAATGTTACATCCAGGTATTTGTACGAGATGGCTGATTCCAACGGTGACTCATTGATACTACAGTCATAGGCCACTAAGTTTTTTTCATTTTGTGAAGTGCACAAATTTACATTGTTGAAAATTTAAAGCAAGTTTGGTCTGTGCACCACTTTAAAATCTTACCAAGATCTGACTGAATATTTATGCTTCTTCTTTCAGATAGTACTTCATTATAGGTAACTGCATCTGCAAAATACCTGAGGTTACTATTGTCTACAAGGTCATTAATATACAACACGAACAGCAAGGGTCCCACCATACTTCCATGGGGCACATCCGAAGCTACTTCTATATCTGCCAATGACCCTCCCTACCGAACATTCTCAGTCCAGTCACAAATTTTACTTAATACCCCGTATAATTGTATTTTTGGCAATAAGTGTAGGTGTGGTACTGAGTCAGCTTTATCCACTTACTGGGATACTCTGTACCGGCGCATTCTAGTGCTCTTTCCACAGCTTGCAAGCCAACCATGGGAAGGTATTTCGCGTATTAAAACATTTAAAATACTGTCACAGTCTACTCATTGAGACGTCTACTTTTATGTTAACAGTTTAACCCAGTAAGACAAGTAATATAGTTAACAACCATGGGTTTTTATTAAGGCAGCTTGACTGACGGCATGTAAATATGCGTAATGTTTTTGATGTAGTATTTAAGAAAGAGAGCACTTTGCGACTTCCAACGAACCTTATTCATGATTTCAAATAACATTAAACTAATGCAAGGTTTCCCATAACTAATTCTCGGTGCCCTCAGTCACGCCCACATAATTTCTGTCTCACTGACCTCTGACAGAATGATAACCGCAGAGCTCTCGATGGTCACCTGTTATTTCAATACCATTATTGCTACATGTTTAATCAGTTCCGTCTGAAATCTGCGTAATAACCAACAATTAGGTGAATTTTACATTTTATCGACTTCAGCTGAGCGTACCCCTTCACACATTAAAAAAAAGAACCCTAAACGTAAGTATACATTGGAACAATCGGTTTAATGACCAACTTTCCTGATAATAATGTAACATGGAGCAGAATGAGGCAATAATGCACAGTTAGTTAACAATAATTTTTAATTATGAAAGGAATAAATCGAAACACGTTTCTCATTGGTCATGAGAAATGATAATCGAGTTGATGTCTCACCCATTTTCTTACGGACATTTAATTTTGCTTGCCGTTCTTCACTGTTGAGTACACTACACTCGTCTTTGTGATATGTATTGTAGTGTCTTTCAATTGAAAACTTACACTGGCCGCCTATTATTCGGCGGCATAGCAAACACTGTGAGTTTTCACCAATGGCTACAAAAAAGAATTGCAGTTCCCAGTAATTTTTAAATGACTGAGAACATAGATCTCCCGTCCTTTGCTTTTCCACAGTACCTGCCTTTTCTCAGTACTTCTGTTAAGGTTTCAGTTACCAGGGGTAAACGAGACTGGGTATGTTGCGCTCTTGCTTGTACCACATAAACATGGAAGTGGAGCCGCCGCCGTTCATTTAGGACACGTGTCTAATAACAGATGTCGCTGTCGCACACGTGTGCACATGTGCACCACTTCCGCACGTCTGCACACTGTGCAGCGTTTGGCCGGTCCTGATCTAAGGCTTTCAGTATGCCATGTGAGAAAAGTGCGAGTTGCGTTTCACGTGCTTGATGTTTTTCAGAATCCATGCTGACTGGGGTGCTGAAGAGCGCATTTTGTTAAAGATAACTCATTACGTTTGAGGTCGCAATATGTTATAATATTATACAACAAATCAGTGTCAGAGATATTTGATGGTAGTTTTGTGGATCACTTGTACTCCCCTTCTTGTAGATGGGTGTGAGCTGTGTGTTTTTTCAAGAATTGGGCATTTATTTTTTTATAGATCTATGATAGATTACAGTTAGAAGAGGGGATAACCCAGTCGCATATTCAGTATAGAATCTGACAGATTCCATCAGACCCTGGAGCTTTGTTCAGTTTTAACAATTTCAGATGTTTCTCAGTTTCATTGACACTAATACTTACAGTGAAACCCTGCTTTTACACCTTTTCAAGGGACTTAAAAAAAAAAAATAAATAAATAAATAAAATAAAATAAAATAATGGTGTAAAACGCGGGAAAATGTAAAATGTGGGAAATACAGTTTTCAGCTGTAAAAGTTAAGTTTAGGAAATCCCGTTGCACTTTATGTATGATGTATCTACATAACAGGCATCAAACCTGTCGGGGACTTTATTATCTAATAAAGGTTTACTATCTATCTATCTTATTATCTAATAAAGGTTTACTATCTATCTACCTACCTATCTATCTAATAAAAACCACTGATGTAACTGGAATTAATAACTGTCTGGGAAGTGGAAATGTTCTGACTTACTTTCAAACGTCATAATCGATGTTTTTGGAAAGCCTGTATCTGTCATTCATTATTTAAATAATGAAATACTGCACTAGTTACGTATTTTTTCATGCTTAGCAGACGCTTTTGAGAAATTTTTCTGGTTGTCAAGTGCAAATATGAAAATAAGTATTTTGTTTGTTTGTGTGACATCACAAAAAATACATACATAAATACTGCACTTGACAACAAATTCTCGAAACACATTTTGCTCAGCATTAGTACAGTACGAAACAGGCACTGTGTTTACACTAAAAACATTGAGCAACACAAAGTGAACGACTGTGTCAACTAGCGCTCCACGTGGCCATACGCCGAGACGCGCGAAATATGGTTCGACAAAGATGTCAAGATGATCAGAACAATCACAAAACTGCATTTGCGCAGTAGAGACAGTATCGAAATGGTTGTGATTGGTCATGATATCTCCATTCGAACGAACCTAGTTACTCCCATTGCCCATCATGCCACATAGAGCTAGGTGGCAACGGGAGATACGGCAGCAATTGTTAAAACTTTCACTCGTTTAGTCATTCAAATCCATTGAATAGAGTGCCTTGGTGTCAAAAAAACTTCACTTAATATTTGTAAACACTACTGGACGGCCAACATTACGCCAGCATCATATTTTCTCCACAAACATTTTTTTGTAATGTGTAAATCGTGGGAAAATTATAAATATGTTGACGCAAAATCAGGTGTACAATAACATTGTGGGCATAGGGAATTTCACGGGACTGACAAAAAAAAAGTCGTAAACGGTGGGAAAACATTAATTCCGGTAATTTAAAAGCGGGGTTATACTGTATTTCATTCATGTTTTCAGTGGTACGAGTATTAAATTGGGGCAGTTCTACTCGGTTTATCTTAGTAAAAGAACATTAGAAAGTGGAGTTACAGTTTTTGCTTTGCTTCACTGACCTCAGTTAGAAGCTGCAGTTTGCCAACAGATGGGAGAGTAGTCATGCGGTCCTCCTCCTGTACCTCCCGATCGGTCAGTGAAGGAATGCTGGACTGTGCTGCATCCGTAGACGGGATTCATACTACCATCGGACTACGGTCTGCCAGTGTGGGACTCGTTTAGCCGGTGGTTGTACAAAAAGATTGGATACAAAAAGTGGAATATGAAATGAGAAACAAAAGGTATTAAAAATGACTAAAATACAGGGGTGCACATTGACGATGACAAATAGCGTGAGACATAATGCCGTTTCCTCCTTTACACTGTTAAGAGTATACAACTTTTTCAGAGTGCTGTAGTCAGTAGTGTGTGCTTTGGGCTCTGCAGTGTAGTAGAGGCTATCACTGGTGGGGTGTCTGTCGGCAGGTGTGCCCCATCCGGCAGCTGTCAGACGGGCAGCGGTGCCGTGTGGTGTTCGCATTCCTGGCATGGCAGGCGCCACACCTGCTTCTACTGGATGAGCCGACGAACCACCTCGACATGGAGACCATCGACGCACTCGCGGATGCCATCAACGATTTCGAGGGCGGCATGGTGCTGGTCAGCCACGACTTCAGACTCATCTCGCAGGTCAGTTCTTGCCCCACTTCCACCATCCTATCTGTCCTGCTTGTCACCTGAATGTGTAAAAATATGCTGTGGGTTGTTAATGTTGTTAAACTGTAAAATGCTATTATCCTTTCTGATATTAATGTGTACTGTACATTTGAGAGTGGTATTGTGCAACACACTTACTAATAATTTTCCCCCATAGTAACTCTGTATTTACTATTTAAATTTATGAAAATCAGTGTATTTTGTCTTACACTTTTTCTCAAAATTGTATAATTTTTTGATAGGAATTCTTCATAAATCTGTCATAAGCAGAGAAGACAATACTGTTTTAGAAATTTTGAATGGTGTGGCATACTTGAAAAATACAGGCATGTGGAACACCAGTAGACATTTCTCACACTCAAACTGTATATTGCTTTTCTCCTCCTCCGCTTTGCACACTTCACAATTTCTGGAGGGTATTTTCTTGGTGGGGTTGGGAGGATAAACCTAACAAATCCTGAAAACAGTTGCTTACTAACTCACAAAATATCGAAAGAAATAGTGTTTTATGCACCACTTAATAGATAGGTGTCTTATTTTTCCAATGGTATAGAACATGTCCTCTGCCGCTCGTGGTCTAACAGTAGCGTTCTCGCTTGCCGAGCATGGGGTCCTGGGTTTGAGTTCCGGCGGGGTCAGGGCTTTCCACATCCCCCGAGATGACTGGGTGTTGTGGTGGCGTTTCCATCATTCATCCCCATTATGGTCAGAGGAAGGCAACGGCAAACCACCTCCATTAAGACCTTGTCTAGTAAGGCGGTGTGCATCTCCTGCATCATTCCCCTACGCTCTGTCAAGAAATATGGGACTTCATTTCCATATAACATGTCATGCCATCTGTTAACAGAGAAGAAATATTAAGAAGAAACTACGACTGCTCAGCCCATCACACAGCCGGCAGTGTAATAACAAACCTGAAACTTCTGTCTGTGAGCCGGCTGTTTAAGCCAATGGGCGAGTAGGCAGGACATCTGGCCACACCTTAAATTAACCATGCCAAATCCATTCATAACCATGGCAACGCTGTGCCACTGCAGGACAAAGACACAGGAAAAAGAAGAGGAGAAACACTGAGATGTTTGTTTTAATGCTTCATGTGTTCTGCATAGTCTGCCCCACTTCAGTAAAATGCACAGAACATTAATGCAGCCATGTCAGACATTCAGAAAAGTCTTTCTTTGGGATGATGATCAACTCGCTTGTCACTTCGGCTGGAATATCAATTGTCATCAAAGCATTTTGCCCCTTTGTGCATATTTCTGCACTATGCTTCCCCCCCCCCCCCCCCCCCCCCCCCCCTCCTTTTTTAGCATCATACTGGTAAGTCTCATCACCTGCGATGATTTTGCACCCCCGCCCCCCAAGAAACGAATTGTCTGGTTTTTTTCTGCATTTTAGTCTAACTGCACCACTGTTTTTATTTGGTAGTCAAGGTGCGCCAGACAAATTTTCCACACTCTTCTCCATTCGTCAAAATGTTCTGGAGAATGTATTGAATACTTCGACTTAGAGATGTTGCATTAGTTAATTACGTTGTTAAACAATGCTGCAACTATTTGAAATTGTGGCTTTCTCTATACAGTTCAGTATCATGGCCTCCAAAAGGAAACCCATTATGCAAGACGTAAAGCAGAAACCCAAAATTTTGAATAAATTGAACTGACCTTCACAGAAAGCCATTGTTGCTGACTAACTATTATTTATGACATAAAAAAAAGGACAATGATCGACTGTGCAGGGAACGAGTTGGGGAAAATGGAAGGTCATGTGAAAGTGAGAATGAAGAACTGAATCTGTCTGTTTATATGAGGTTCATACAACACAGTAAAGGAATTGCAGTCAGTGGTCCAAAAATTAAACAAAAAGCAGTTGCATTTAATAAGCATCTTGGCAAGAGTAACTTGCTTGCAGCACATGAGGGTTGGCTATCGCACTGGAAAAAGACACAGCATTTGACTGCAGACACTTGTCAGAAGATAATGCTGAAAGATGCAGAAGAGCTTGTAAAGGAGGGAAACGCGAGGTTGGAATATCTCCACTGAAGGAAAAGATAGATTGCTACATTCAGTAAAGATGACACAATTAAGACACTTGCATAAAGCTTCTGGCCACAACTGTAATCAGAAGAAAGAACACACACACACCATTCATTCACACAAGCAAGCACACCTCATGCTCACACTGGAATTGTCGTGTTTGTGATGTGCGCTTCTCTGTGTGAATGAAAGGTGTGAGTTTCTCTCTTCCTTACAAAGGTGTGACCGAGAGCTTTGTGTAAGTGTCTTTTAATTGTTCCTTTCTGCAGCTTAATGTGTCATCTTTACGGTAAATAGCAATCTATCATTTCCTACATTGTTAGTTTGTAAAGAAGATAAGAGGTAATGGAGGACAATGATGCTTTGTACAATGCTGATGAAGTCTGACTCTTGTAAAAGATGCTTCTTTCAAAAATATTAGCTGCCAAGAATGAGAAGGAAAACAACAGAAACACCTGATATTAATGGCATGTTGTAATGCAAATGGGAGTAATTAACTGCTGCTCATGGTTAATGGGAAATACCAACATCCTCATTGTTTTCAACACAGAAACATAAATACACTATCATTGCAATATTGTGCTCAGAAGAAAGTGAGAATCGGCAGAGAAATATCCTCTTCGTGGCTCTGTGAGATATTTGGACCCACTCTGAAAGGAATTAAAGAAGAAAAAGCTTCAACTGAAAGCTGTCATTGTAATTAATATTGCTCCGAATCATTCTTTTGATGTGATCTAAAGTCCGTTGTTATGAAAGTATTCTTTCTTCCACTCAGTGTGAAAACTGTGACTTGGCCCATAAATCAGGGAATTTTGGAATCAATGAAACGTTATTATTGATGTGAACGTGTCTCCTTGGTGAATGAATGTGAAAAAGGTTGTATTGGTGCTATGTTGAAGGTGTGGAAAGCAGTTAAGTGACATTTTCCAAATAGCAGAAGATTGAGATAAAGGGGAGAACGGTACCATCAAAAGGAGCTGGAGAAAAGTGTGGCCATACATTGTTGAAGAGCTGTTGTCAGTACTGATCAGTAATGATGAGCCAGTCAATTCGAAATAAATTGCTGCCAGTTAGTACATTGACATCTTCAGAATCTTCCAGGAGGAGAAATTGATGAGGATGATGTTGGTAACTGTCTGAATAAGGAACACCGTGAGAGAGAGCAAACTTTTAACAGGTGAAGAAATAATCAAAAGCATGCAGTAAAGTAATGGTGAAAGCAATGAAGAAGAGGACATAGGAAGAAAGAGAATGGAGCCTTCTCAGGTTGAAGGTGCTGAAGCTGCAGTCTTCCTGGAGAGAATTATGTAGCAATCAGATACATGACGGAAAGTCATCGAGTAGAACAGAAGTGATTTCTGGCTTTCCCCAATGTAGTATTATGGGTTCCCTGGTGTTCCTTATCTAGATAAACGATTTAGGAGACAATCTGAGCAGCCATCTTAAGTTGTTTATGCAGATGATGCTGACATTTGTCAACAGTAAAGTCATCAGAAGATCAAAACAAATTGCAAAACAATAGGATATCTGTATGGTGCGAAAATTGGCAATTTGCCTTAAATAATGAAGTGTGAGGTCATCTACATGAGCACTAAGAACAATCCATTAAACTTCTGTTATACAATAAATCAATAATGTCCAATAGCTGTAAATTCAGCCAAATACCTAGGAATTACTATTGTGAAAAATGTAAATTGGAAAGAATAGATAGAAAATGTGGGGATGGTGAATCAGACTGCATTTTATTGGCAGAGCATTAGAAGATGCTGAAGCAATGATCTAATACCTCTTAATCGAGGAGGGTTTGGACGAGGTGGACTGTGGGTGGCTTACAACCTTTGTTTGGCAGCGTGCAAAAACTGCTCCAATGGTGTGCTTGGTGGCGAAGGAGTTTCAAAATGCCCAGGGGTAGAATAGTAATAAATCAGCCTGGTAGTCCTGGCACAAACTGCACTTCCCCTGTATCCAAATTGCTGATACCAGAGGACGAACTGGGCATCTGGCAACTGCCTTTGTACTCCTATAGTCTATAGAATCACCTCAATGCTGCAGCTTGGGTAACAATGCAGTAGCACTCCTCTTACTAAATGGGCTGCCACAAGATGACGATGACGACGACGACGACGATTGTATAGTTCACACATATACCAGCAAAATGCGGTGGACAATGACGCGGGTCCACGTGGCGTTGTGCGGCCGAGCTGCCGAGAGCACGGCCGGGGATGTTGCCTCGTCGGAGCGGAACGAGACTGGTTGAGCGACAGCTCAGCGTGCCTAATGTCAAGAAAGTGGCTGTCTTTAAGTTTTCCCCCCAGCTGAAGTGACCATCAAGGGTGTTGTGGGGCTGGCTTCCGGTCTGTGCAAAGCGTTATCTGCTGCTACAGATGGAGGCAAGGGAAAGAATTGACACAATGCAACAGGTGTACCCAAGTGACTGCCTACCCTAGGCTTGTCTGTCATTTTTCTTTCTTTTTCTTTTGTTACTGCTGTGGGATCCTTATCAAATAGGATTAATATAGTACATTGACAAAGGTCAAAGAAGGGCAGCATGTTTTGTAGTATCAAGAAATAGGGGAGAGTATGTCACGGACATAAGAGAGTTGCAGTATACATCATTAAAACAGTCATTTTTCATTGTGATGGGATCTTCTCATGGAATAATAGTCACCAACTTTCTCCTCTGAATGTGAAAATATTTTGTTGATGCTGACCTACATATGGAGAAATGATAGACATGATAAAATAAGATCTTGTACGGAAAGATGTTTGTTTCTTCCGCTGTTAGAGAATGAAACAATAGAGAATTAGTGTTAAGTTGGTTCAATGAGCCCTTCTTCAGGCACTTAAGTGTGATTTGCGGAGTAGTCATGTAGAGCCAGATATAGCACCAATGTAAAGTTTGTAAAACAGACGTGTGATAAGCATGCTGCTGTCGGGTATCATCATTGCAACAACTAAGTAATTGTGATATTTTTCATAATGAGTGAACCTATTGCATATGTACATGTTCAGAGGCTTAAGTTTTCTATGAAAGTAACTGTACCTTTAAATTCAGTAAATTGTAGTCCATATGTTTTTAAACTAAATTTCAGATATTCTCAATAATTTCGCACCCATTATGTGCAAGGAATGGCCGGATTAGTGAGAATCTGCTATACATCTTTTAATAGCATTTAATACCTTGTTAAAAAAGAATCCTATGGCATTGAAGACAGTAATATTTATGGTAGTCTATGTGATGTACTCGGCTTTAGTTGAAATTTGTTTGTTTGTTTGTGTCACACGATGCAATTGCTAAGTAATTAAATGTTTTAATTATTTCAGGTCGTATTGAGATCTTGCGTTTATTTAGAACCTTTCGAATTCATTATTGCTACATGTAATGATACCAGCTTGCCAAGTAGCTTTCCAGCAACACTATGGCAATGGTCTTTACGAGGACAACTGGAGAGGTCTAGGGAAAGGGGTAGATTTCGGGAAAGTCACCAGGAACCACGGGACAACGGAGACTCGCCATATGGGATGAGAAGGAAAGACTGATTGTCTTTCCTTCTCATCCTGTACAGTAAGTTTCCCTTGACCTGTGGTTCTGGGTGACTTTCCCGAAATCTACCCCTTTTCCTAGACATTTCCAGTCCTTTTCCTTCACCCTTCTTCCTTCCCCTTAACCCTTCTGCCTGAAGGAGGAGCCACTGGCTCCGCAAGTTTGCCAGTTACAACAGTCTTTTTGCCACTGTTTGATGAGTAGATTTTTTATGTATCCAATTAAATAATTTATATCTAAAAACAGAGATGATGTGACTTACCATATGAAAGCGCTGGCAGGTTGATAGACACACAAACAAACACAATCATAGACACAAAATTCTAGCTTTCGCAACCAACGGTTGCTTCATCAGGAAAGAGGGAAGGACAGGGAAAGACGAAAGGATGTGGGTTTTAAGGGAGAGGGTAAGGAGTCATTCCAGTCCCGGGAGTGGAAAGACTAACCTTAGGAGGAAAAAAGGAAAGGTATACACTCGCACACACACCCATATCCAACCGTGTCTGTGTATGTGTGGTTGGATATGGGTGTGTGTGTGCGCAAGTGTATACCTGTCCTTTTTTCCCCCTAAGGTAAGTCTTTCCGCTCCCGGGATTGGAATGACTCCTTACCCTCTCCCTTAAAACCCACATCCTTTAGTCTTTCCCTCTCCTTCCCTCTTTCCTGATGAAGCAACCGTTGGTTGCGAAAGCTAGAATTTTGTGTGTATGATTGTGTTTGTTTGTGTGTCTATCGACCTGCCAGTGCTTTCGTATGGTAAGTCACATCATCATTGTTTTTAGATAATTTTTCTTGCGTGGAATGTTTCTTTCTATTATATTCATACAATTAAATAATTTTGTCAATAATAGATTGTTTTTGTTGTTACAGTAGTATAGTTCATTTTATCCAACTATAATTGCCTGTCACTGTCTTAATGATTCCTTCCTGCATACAACCAAAAGAGCATGCCATTTTCGCTGTCAAAATTGAGGATGAAAATGGCAACACAAATAAGATCACAGCATCAGATGCCACAGGCCAAATGACTGAAAGGTGCAGAGCACTCGGGGCAGAAATGTGGCTACTAGGACGTTGTACCTGACTTAAGTGCCTCAGGTATTAACTCATTCAGAGCACGCAGAGACCAGAGTGGCTGGCTGCATTAACATGTCGGAAGCAGAAACACGTTGGCGAGGGAGGGCATGTACGTGCATTTAGAGCACCTGATGGAAGGCTCGAAGGTGTGCATAAACGTGTCCAGGGCACCCGGGGACAGTAGCAGCGACATCTGTTAGTATGTCCAGAACAGTCATTGGGTTAAGGCTTGCTGATTCTGTCTGCTCCATCTTTTACCATCTTCCTGGTTGTATGTTATTGTGTCCATCTTCATTATGTCCATGAAATTTCATTCAGCACACAGCTGTACCTTGCTTAAATCTAGATTGGGGAAGCACAGGTCTATATAAACACTCAGTAGCACTAATAATTTATTCCCTCGGTCTTCTGGTGGGTTGTCATTCTTTTCTCAGAAATGTTGCAGCTTGCTGCTTTTTTTGCTTCTTGTATGCTTGCTTTGCTTTGCTTTGCTTTGGTGTGCGTGTGCAAGTCAATTAGAGTTTTCACAGGTTATCATAATGATGTCCTATGTTTCAGGTGGCGGAGGAGATCTGGGTGTGTGAGAATGGCACGGTGACAAAATGGCAGGGAGGCATCCACACTTACAAGGAGCACCTCAAGGCGAAGATTCTCAAAGACAAGGCCAACAACAAGAAGCTCTTCAAGTGATGAGCGGGCACGCTAGGCGGGACAATGAATTGACGACACTGCAGGAAAATTCGACCGACACACATACTCCACTATATCTCTCTCTCGGCCTCCTCTCTCGTGTGTCGAGGTCGTTCATTTTCTTTCTCTCTCGATTTCGACAAAATACTTGTCGTAATCTCTAGTTTTTATTTTCACTTTCCGAGCAGTAAGAAAGAACTTGGGTTATAGGAGCAACTGTTGCAGTGAATGTGCCACACTGCTACAAACAGTGACGATCGTTCGGTGTATGCAGGATCGTTTTGTAGGGTTCGGTTTGACCTGTTCTTAGCGAAGTACTTGCTGTCGGTATTCTCTCCCTCCATCTTTCACTCCCTTCACATTCACTGGTTTACTAACTGTAATTTCGGGTCAGTTTCAAATGTGGAGGTGACTCTTTTCAAGGAATAGATGGTTGGGGTATGATGGGCACCTCGTGTCTACTCGCCCACATCTGCTACTAACTGACACCTTCTAGTAAAGTGCAGTGTGCCTGCTGCTGATATCATTTGAGATTATTTTTGAGGTGTGAGAGTGATGCTTCCTGACAAAAAATTTGGTTATCATAAGAAAGCAGGTATGTGCAAAGTAAAATCAAAGGAAAATCAAAGGACAGTGGGGGGACAGTTGAATAACAGTTGTGCCTGTGTTGCGGTTATTGTTTTGCACCTCGTGGGATATATGTGAATGGCTACTTCCATCTTGAAAATGCAGAAAGCAAGTGGCACGTCACTTCTGATAACGACCACTGGAAATTGGCGACACCAGCTCCCTCTTTCCGTTGCTATTCTACAAGGTGTTAGAAGAAAGCAAGGGAAGAGACACGTGTTGTCAGCTAAGAAGTACTGACGCATTTTGTATCTGCCTCAGTCTAATTTCAGTCTTGTACAACTGCCTAATTTGACGTGTTCTAATTTTCAGCCATCCCCTCAAACAAGTGACAGGATGTGGACAAACAGTTGAGAATAGATGCAAACTGATTTTTAGGTGTGAGGGACAGTGTGTTTATTTTGAGGTGTTAGCCGAGAGGAATACTGGGTAGGTTAGTTGGATGTCAACTGTTAAGAGGACAGACGTGTCGCACAGTTGTTCTTATCTTCACCGATAGTATCGTACTAGAGTTGTGTATCGGAGAAATTACTGTAACAATGCACATTGCATATTTGAAAATTGGTACAAAGCATCAGACTTGGCTGATGGATTGCTGCAGAAGGAAATGTGAAATAAGTTTAGAGTTCTTCACCCACTACAGCTGTCGGCATATTGAACTGCGGGCCAGAGAGAAATAAGAATTTTTCCTATGCTGTCGGGGTGCCCATCATTGTAAAGGAAAAAAAAAGTATAAATCTCGTAGGTATCTTATTACAAACTGTCTAGGGTATTATAAATTTTCTAAGGTATTATTTATTCACTATTTCTCGTTCTCTCTAGGAATATTATCGTCAAATTTTAGCAATGAAAATAATCGGCGGCAATACGTATGTTAATCGTGCACGAACCGTATGTTTCGGAAATGTCTGTGAAGAATTGAAGCTATTTTTAGAACTTTTTGTAATTTGTGGGACTTTTGAATTGTCACCTGTGCAGTAGGTACTTGTGTTCTTTTTTTTGTTTTAATTTTTGGAAATAGCTGTAATTTAGGCTTAACTAGCTGCTGCGGCAGTCCTGTGATATAGCTGACACACGACACACTGGCTCTGGGTAGGAAATAAGGTTACCGGCACACATTATTGTTAAAATTAGTGAAGTTAATTGCATGTGCCGTCTTTTTGGAAAAAGCTCTGTTACTTTGAGCCCGTGTATCTGATGAAGTGTGTTTGGTTTCTGTTCCTGGTTGTTAAAAGTTGTTACCGATTTTTGTGGAAACACATTTGTACTCGTCCCACATGACATTGGCTGAATGTAATAAAAATCTGGACATTGCTAGAGTCTTGTTTTTTCCTGATACACACTTTTAGCTCACCTTTTTATCACTCTGGTAGCTTCTACTAAATGGAGGGAGAGAAAGAGCTTGTGTGAAATATGAAGTTTCTATCGTATTAGGTATGGAAAATAAAAATTCATGAGCTATTCTTCTCAGGTGAGTGCTTTGCCCCCCGACCCAACTTGTGTGATGCCGTCATGTTAGCACCATAGCCACGCCAGTCAATTGTAGAGATGACTTGTCAGTCATATTGGGTTGTGAGCCTACATACTCCTTATATGTGGAAGTCTCAAAACCTAAACTATTGAAATTTTAATTTTTGGCTTCATTACATGTGTAAAACTATTACATAATTAATGAAATATTTAAATATACAGGCAGATTTATTTAACTTGTCCTTGACAACTTCTGCAATATCTTTCATTGTGAACATCATCCTGGCATGTCTGACACACACATACTTACTGATTCAGCATAAAGTTAAACAGTTAACTTCATTTTTTTCTTATTTGACCAATGCAGCCATTTTTCCCACAGGCTGTGGGTGGTGAATTATCAGTAAAAACTGCCCATTGTTTTTGAAAGACACCAA
The DNA here is from genome assembly GCF_021461395.2 of Schistocerca americana. Lineage (NCBI taxonomy): Eukaryota > Metazoa > Arthropoda > Insecta > Orthoptera > Acrididae > Schistocerca > Schistocerca americana. The sequence goes on from NC_060129.1 coordinate 143,273,558, forward strand.
TTCTCTCGGTACATTTTTTATAAAAAAAATATTGAATCTTTTTATTCTGAACAACAGAATTGAAGCAAAGAAATCTTCATGCAGTGCAAACAAGTGAGTAATAGGCTGCGGCAAGGGTGGGACGGTGCGACAGATGTTGAATCAGAGGGGGCAGCACTTGCCAGAGGGAAATGACTTGAGAGCCGTGCTTTACCAAGTCTGTATTTTATGGTCAGTAAAAAATAATATAATTCATTACGGAAACGGAGACTCACGTTTCGTTGAAGGCAAAGTGGTCAACATGGCATATTTATACGTCAAAGGCAAACATAAATGAATGTGAAAAACGTTTGTTTGGGTTGGAAACGGTGGCATATGAAGTACCCTTTACCTCACAACACAAGGTAGCGTGCGCACGAGGAAAACATGGCAAGTACCGGAACCCAACTTCCCAGAAAAACTGACCAATGGAAGAGGGGTCAAAATGTGTCTTGGCTTATCCGTAGATACTTGACTGTTTCAGAGAAAATATCTGTACAGTTTTCTATGTACTTTAAGTGCCTTTTAGCAAGTAAATAGTAGAACTGAAGTCGAAGCACTGTGGCTAGCATTGTGGCTTCGGACTTTAAAGCCCCGTGTTTGAAACCTGATTATTATTTTTTCTTTTGTAATTTATTTATCTACTCATATCTGTAGGACATTACTACATGAACATTGTCCATTGTATGCTGAAATAATTTTGTCCTTTTTTTATCTGCTGACTGTCTGTTTTCAGTGAAATTCGTGTAGTGTGCACTTCTTCAAAAAAGTGTTCATTATGCATGGTCTACCGTGAAATTATTGTGTAAACTGATCAGCAGTGTTAATGACAGTTCTTTCCCAAGTGGGATTTGCACAAACAAATGTCACTGTTGAAAGCCTGCTTTCGTGCAATGCTTGTGATGTTCAGCATTTCTATCTTTCCACTTTTTCTATGATTGGTTTCATCTGAGGGAATGCACCTAATATTCCCGAAGAATAAAATATAAGAATTAATGTAATCGGTATATGAAAGAAATTTAAGAATAAGAAAATTTAAAAATATTGTAACCCCTGAAAATACCATGCACACATATAGTAAATGTATGACATTGTGAAACTCGGCTGTAATTTTACAATTAACGTAATGCCGTTATATCCCAGAACTTGAAAAGGAATATTTGTGTAGTAGCCTCCTACAGACGTGAGTACATAAATGAAAACATAAATAAGATAAAATAAATGAAAGCAATTGGGTTTCAAATATGGGGTGCAGAAGTGAGGGACTGTGACCCTAGTCACAGTGCAACCATTTTGGCTGAGATTATTGTGTGCTAAAAGGCATCTAAATTATGTTGAAAACTTTGAATTTTCTTCTTCTTCTTCCCCCTCTCGGAAACTGTTGACTACAGATAAGCAGACATGTATTCCCTTATTTTGACTCTTCTTCCACAGAATGAAGTACCTGAGAAATCAGATTATGCACTTGCTGTGTACTCCTCGTGTTTAAAGAATTCTACAATATGCTTCCTGTACAATACTCCAAAAACAGCTGAGGGGACTTCAGTTAAGAGAGCACTGACATGTTTTTTCTGGGCTTCTGTAGCTGCTCTTATTGTCACTCTTCCTGAAACTGTCTGTTTAGTGACCGGGTTTTTGAATGATGGACACAACACTGTGCAGGTTAACTTCAAATATTTTCACATTTATTGCTCTCAAAAAGATGACAAACAGGTTTCACTAATGAATTTGTAAAGTTACACATCACAGGTCAGTGTTTAAAATTCATACATCTTAATAGTGCCAACATATTTCCTGAACAATTTCATCTTCAAACTTAGTACCATAGTTGCTCCAATATATAAAATTTATATGCCGGCATGCACATTCGTAATTAATCACAAAGTTAATTGCATCGTAATAGGACGTTTGTTGGGAATCATTTAGCTGACTGATGATACATTTCTGTATGGATGCGATTGTAAGATATATATATATATATATATATATATATATATATATATATATATATAAAAACAAAGATGAGGTGACTTACCGAACAAAAGCGCTGGCAGGTCGATAGACACACAAACAAACACAAACATACACACAAAATTCAAGCTTTCGCAACAAACTGTTGCCTCATTAGGGAAGAGGGAAGGAGAGGGGAAGACGAAAGGAAGTGGGTTTTAAGGGAGAGGGTAAGGAGTCATTCCAATCCCGGGAGCGGAAAGACTTACCTTAGGGGGAAAAAGGACAGGTATACACTCGCACACACGCACATATCCATCCACACATCCCCCCTAAGGTAAGTCTTTCCGCTCCCGGGATTGGAATGACTCCTTACCCTCTCCCTTAAAACCCACTTCCTTTCGTCTTCCCCTCTCCTTCCCTCTTCCCTGATAAGGCAACAGTTTGTTGCGAAAGCTTGAATTTTGTGTGTATGTTTGTGTGTGTATCGACCTGCCAGCGCTTTTGTTCGGTAAGTCACCTCATCTTTGTTTTTATATATAATTTTTCCCACGTGGAATGTTTCCTTCCATTATATATATATATATATATATATATATATATATATATATAATAGAGGGAAACATTCCACGTGGGAAAAATATGTCTAAAAAGAAAGATGATGAAACTTACCAAACAAAAGCGCTGGCAGGTCGATAGACACACAAACAAACACAAACATACACACAAAATTCTAGCTTTCGCAACCAATGGTTGCCTCGTCAGGAAAGAGGGAAGGAGAAGGAAAGTGGTCTTTCCAGTTGTGGTTGCCTCGTCAGGAAAGAGGGAAGGAGAAGGAAAGTGGTCTTTCCTTCTCCTTCCCTCTTTCCTGACGAGGCAACCATTGGTTGCGAAAGCTAGAATTTTGTGTGTATGTTTGTGTGTCTATCGACATGCCAGCGCTTTTGTTTGGTAAGTTTCATCATCTTTCTTTTTAGACATATATATATATATATATATATATATATATATATATATATATATATATATATATATATATATATATATTTTACACCACATGCTCCATTACACACTGTTTGTAATAACTCTCTCTCTCTCTCTCTCTCTCTCTGTGTGTGTGTGTGTGTGTGTGTGTGTGTGTGTGTGTGTGTGTGTGTGTGTGTGTGTGTGTGTGTGGGGGGGGGGGGGGGGGGGGGGGGGGGGGTAAATGTAGTGTTTGTGTTGGGTGACGATGATGGGAGAAAGGAGGGGGTGCAATCCAGTGCCAGTGCTGGCATACAGCCTATTTGCCATGAATAGCAACAAGGAGGCTGCCAAGCTTAAAGTCCCCATCGGCCAGACTGATCGCCATCAAGTCTCGCATGCCCTCCCTTCATGACTCACTGTAAAGAGGTTTGATATTTAAACCAGAGCATTGGTACAGAGTTTGGTAATCAGGAACTTTATGCCACCACTTCTCCTTCCCTTGCCAGCCAAATACTGGCAGCGAAATTTTTTTCCACCACCAGGATTCGAACCAGCTTACGCTCGGGTCGAGTGCCCCTGCACAAGCAGGCGTTAACCACCTCGGCCACAGAGGTGGGTTAATTATCGGAGTAATTAAAAAAGAAATTATCTGGAGGCTGTAAAATGAAACCCACTGAAGAAATCTTAATGCCGTTGCCCACAGAAAGAGGTGTACTCCCTATAGGAGTGCTGAGGCCTCAAACTCACTGCTACAGAGCACTGGTTTACACCCATGTGATGTCAGTGAGCACTGCACAGTGGAACAGAGGCTTCAGAAGAAGAGCAAAGGGGTGTAGTGCATTTCCTGAAAGGAGAAGGGTTCCAGGGCATGGAAATTTTTTTGAAGAATGGAAAGGATGTACAGAGTGCGCCCATGAATGGCTAGAGCGCGTCTAGGGATGATGGACGTCAGTGACGGGTGATGCACGATCTGGAGTACCACACGGCACTACCTGTATCATTGTCCAACAGCTGGATGCTCTACCGTATTTACTCGAATCTAAGCCGCGCTTTTTTCAGGTTTTTGTAATCCAAAAAACCTCTTGCGGCTTAGAATTGAGTGCAAAGCAAGCGGAAGTTCTGAAAAATGTTGGTGGGTGCCGCCACAACTAATTTATGCCGTCGAATATATGTAGCGCTACACCGGCATGCTTTGTAGGCACAAAGATAACTACTGGCTGCAAATCCTCTGCCTCAGTAAATAAATTTAAAAAAAAAAAAGTGGAAGATGAGCTTTTTTTTCTCCGCCCCGAGTTTCGACCACTGCATTTTCATACATTATCCAACAAAGTGAGTACAAATTCCGCATTGTTCATCTTCGAATGTAGCAGCATTTCAATGTACTACGGTCCGCAGCCTGTGGTCTTGCAGTAGTGTTCTCGCTTCCCGCGCACGGGGTCCCGGGTTCGATTCCTGGCAGGGCCAGGGATTTTCTCTGCTTCGTGATGACTGGGTGTTGTGTGTCTTTCATCATCATTTCATCCCCATCGACATGCAAGTCGCCGAAGTGGCGTCAACTCGAAAGACTTGCACCAGGCGAACGGTCTACCCGACGGGAAGCCCTAGCCACACGGCAATGTACTACGAAAATCCGACTGCCAAGACTGTTTGGGATGTTTGTCCATATGGCCAACTCTACGTTCTGAATTTTTTCCTACCTGTGAGAAGAGGTGGTTGCTAATAGGAACTTCTATGAATTATGAGTCACATGCAGTATTCTCTTCACCATAAGAATAATACGAATATAAACATTTTGTCAGGTATTGTTTCGTGTTTGCTGCTATCTCATTTAAATCCTGTCTGCCTAATAAACTACGAAACTAGAGAGACAACAGCAAACGCGGAAGAATATACATATCGTGTCATGTTTATATTCGTATTACTCTTGTGCCTAAAAGTGATACAGTCAGAAATGAAGCACAGCAATTGACTAGATTTTGAAATCTAAGATCACTCTAATTTCTATGCGGAATGTAAAGAGGTGCCTGCAAAGGTTTTCAAACGAAGAAAAATTTTCGCTTAACTCTCGTTCAGAACATCTTCGATCATACAGTGTATTATTTGGTTCTTGTTGATCATTATCAAAGAAAGCAGCAGTGTAAGTAACAACAAATAGCAGTCTCTTGCCATTGTTTCGCTAATGAGACAATTCCTCCCTCCCTTCCTCTCTCTCTCTCTCTCTCTCTCTCTCTCTCTCTCTCTCTCTCTCTCTCTCTGTTTTATTTTTTTTTTTTAATTGTAAGCGGCGTTAGCGAGTGGCGACAGGCCGTAAACACGCACTATCAGAATGCGACAAACAATGCATGACACAGTACAGTAACGCATTTCCTGCTTAGAGTGACGTAAAAACACCTATAACAAAGAAAACGGCACTTATCAGATCAAAGAAAAATAAGCAATCAAGTCAAACAAGACGAAGCACGTGAAAAAGGAAAGGTACCCATATAAATACGGACGGAGCGCCTGACGCACAGCAATGGCTACCTGGTAAAGCTTAACTGCTAAGGTTACAACTCAAACCAAACTACTGTAGCTGTATCGTCATTCATTCGACCTAAATTGTCTCATATTACATTGGACCAACTTTGTTTCGATTTGAAGATGTGGCCTAAATCTTTTCTCTCCCCTTGAATTTCGAGTCTCATATTTCAGGTGCGGCTTAGATTCGGGAAAATTTTTTTTCCTTGGTTTTGAGTCTCATTTTTCAGGTGCGGCTTAGATTCGAGTAAATACAGTAATTGAAGACTGAGTTACAGTGGCAGCCCTAGGCCCAACATCGGATTGAGCGTCAGGACTGCAACAAGCCTGTGGTGCTCTCCATACAATCATCATTGTTCGATGAATTTGTGTTCCCTGCAGTCATTCTGCTGAGAAGGAATGCACGAAACCTGTGTGCTCTTCTTTTGAAGCTTCCATTTTTCATTTTCAGCACTGCCAAGTGCTATGGGCGATAGACGTGTGCACGTGCTCACTCTTGTTACGGGGATGTGCGCACCTGTCTCTGTCTAGCGCAGCTTTGAGGCCTCAGTGTTCTTGTATTGGCCAGCCCATCTTCCACAGATGCCAGCATTACAATCACCTCAGCAGTTTAATTTTCCAGCATGCACCTTGTTTCTTTTCAAACGTCCCTAACAGGTCATTACTTAATCCTAATTGACTCAAAGGAATATCAAATAACATTACACTTAGATTTTAACAAGTTGGTAAGTGATGCAGGACTGTCGGATGAATAGTTGCACAGGTAAGTTGATTGTAGGTGTCAACAAAATAAATTCAGACCTTGGAGTGAAGTATTGTTTAGCATGACCACTTATAAAAATGTGTACAAGAAAAATTCGGAATCCTTGGCTAATTTTATTTCATAACAGGAAAGTTAGCAAAATTAGTGGACACAAAATTACTGACCCAAGGAGCAATCTGGTGGAAGGACAGGAAAGGAAAAAGAATGATATAATTAAGTACTAAGCTATAAATACATGGTTTCCCAGATAAGAGTAAAAGTACTACCTCTTGACCACCAGCTATCACTTATGGTCATATTGCTTTTGAAGTGGTAACTGTCTCAAAATGTCCATGGCCACCACTTCCAGCATCTCTTATAAGCGCGCACATTTTTGTGATGTCACTATTGTATGTTCTTTTGAGGTAGTTCATTGTCACCTGAATGTTGTGTGAGAGTTGTACTGATTTATGTGGCACACCCTGTACTATGCAACCAAAAACAGTGATTACCAGGTCGTGACAAAATTGGCTAAAACATGAAATTCTCTGAATCAAATTTACTGAGATTTTGCACTGAAAGTGGGCATTTTTATAAGAAAAAATTGGACTGCGAAACAATGTTGGAAATGGGGACCAGGTAAGTGTGGAACATTCTGTATGATAAAACATTTGATTACATTTGAAATAGGATGTTCTAGCAGAAAGCAAGATGCTTGCTGAGAAGAGAGGCACGATGGGTAGATGAAATATGTTTGTCAGAACTGCTTATTAGCTTGCTCCAAATTCTGTATCCACCTGTTTCTACAGATACTTAAATTGAGATTTACTTACTAAAAATATTTCAGGGTAAACCAATTGGGTAATAAGGATCAGTACTTGCAAAATGATACTGTGACCTATAAAACTTAGATTCTCCACTTGAGAAAGAAAATAGTTCATCTGTGTAACAATCGTACATGCGATATTCATACTACTACTACTACTACTACTACTACATCCAGTAAAGAAAAAAAATAATTATAAAATGGTCAGAAGAGCTATAAGAACAAGAGGATGGTCCAGTCTGCACTGTTAAATCTCCCGATTTACACTCGTTGAAAACTTCTGGGACATTTCAGAATGCTGCGCTGAAAGCATGCACACATGATCTAGCCATTTCAAGAAGACTGGGCAAAATATTGGCAGTGGAGACATTGAAACTGATGTAATCAATAACAGATGCTCCAAAACAACTTCTGCAAAGAAGAAAAAATATGCACTTTACGATGGTGCTCAGCGTGACACAGTGAATGCTACACTGTGTTTTTGTCCGTGTTCTGTAAAGTTGGTTTGAATTTTCAAATTACTTTGTGTGTTTACACTGTCACAGTAATTCATCCTTGCACAGCTGTTGGTATTGGCTTTCCTTTCTCACAGAACTCTTTTTAAGTTTCCAGATACCTCCAATTGATGTTACATGGAGAATTTGACAACGTGCTACTGAAAGAAATGTTGAAAGTGTCTGAATATTTCCTGCACTCCTAAAATGGATGATGGCATAAAGCTATATTTCATTTGATGGAGTGTTTCATTCTCACATGAAAATATACTGATTAGCCAGAACATTATAGCCACTTGTAAGGTAGCCGTTATGTCCACCTTCGGCATGGATAACAGTGGCGATGCATCATGGCATGGAAGCAATGAGGCCTTGGTATGTTACTGGAGGGAACTGACACCACATCTGCATGCACGAGTCACCTAATTCCTGTAAATCCTAGGAGGGGGGATGACCTCTGATGCCACATTCAATCGCATCCCACATGGGTTCGATTGAGTTGAAATCAGGCAAGTTGGAGCACCAGCACATCAACTGGAACTTGCCACTGTGCTCCTTGACCCACTCTGTTGACGGACGTGATCATGTTCCTAGCCATGTGACACGGCCCATTATCTTGTTGAAAAATACCACTGCCATTGGGAAACGTGATAGTCGTGAATGGGTATATGTGGTGAGCAAACAATGTACAATACTTGCCCATCATGATGCCTCTGCATGAGCCCCACTGGACCAACTGGTGCCCACATGAATTTTCCCGGGAGCATAATGGCGCTGCTGCTGGCTTGTCTCCATCCTGCAGTACAATTATTGAGGAGCTGTTGCTCTGGAAGACAAAGAATTCGTGCCCTCCCATTGGTGTGACGGTATCAGGATTCGTCAGACCACACAATGCTGTGCCGATGGTTATGTGCCTATTTCAGTCGTAGCTGCCAATGTTGTGGTGTTAACATTGGCACGTGCGAGGGTCATTGGCTGCGGATGCCCATTATTAGAAGTGTTCAGTGCACTATCTGTTCAGACACAATTGTACTCTGCCCAGCATAAAAGACTAATGTAAGTTCCGCCACAGTCTGCCCCTGTCCTGTTGTTACCAGTCTGCCCAGTGTATGCCGTCCAGCACCTGTAATGAGGAGTGGCCGCCCAATCCTGCAATGTCTTTACTAGGTTTCGCCTTGGTTTCACTGAAGATACCACAGCACTCCTCCAACACCCAAACATCTTGCAATTTCTGAAATGCTCGTGCCAAGTTGGTCCATCACAGGCTGCTCTTGGTCAAGCTCAGATCATGCGGCTTCCCCATTCTGCTTATGGACAGCATGCTCAGTGATACTACACGTGCTGTGTGTGTGTGTGTGTGTGTGTGTGTGTGTGTGTGTGTGTGTGTGTGTGTGTGTGTCGCTAGCTACACTACTGGCCGTTAAAGTTGCTACACCAAGAAGATATGCAGATCATAAACAGGTATTCATTAAACAAATATATTATTCTAGAACTGACAAGTGATTACATTTTCACGCAATTTTGGTGGATAGATCCTGAGAAATCCGTACCCAGAACAACCACCTCTGGCCGTAATAACGGCCTTGATATGCCTGGGCATTGAGTCAGAGCTTGGATGGCGTGTACAGATACAGCTCCTCATGCAGCTTCAACATGATACCACAGTTCATCAAGAGTAGTGACTGGCGTATTGTGACAAGCCAGTTGCTCGGCCACCATTGACCACACGTTTTCAGTTGGTGAGAGATATGGAGAATGTGCTGGCCAGGGCAGCAGTCGAACATTTTCTGTATCCAGAAAGGTCCGTACAGGATCTGCAATATGCGGTTGTGCATTATCCTGCTGAAATGTAGGGTTTCGCAGGGATCGAATGAAGGGTAGAGCCACGGGTTGTAACACATTTGAAATGTAACGTCCACTGTTCAAAGTGCCATCAATGCGACCAAGAGGTGATGGAGGCGTGTAACCAATAGCGCCCCATACCATCACGCCAGGTGATACGCCAGTATGGCGATGACGAATAGACGCTTCCAATGTGCGTTCATCGCGATGTCGCCAAACATGGATGCGACCATCATGCTGCTGTAAACAGAACCTGGATTCATCCGAAAAAGTGACGTTTTGCCATTCGTGCACCCAGGTTCGTCGTCGAGTACACTATCGCAGGCACTCCTGTCTGTGATGCAGCGTCAAGGGTAACCGCAGCCACGGTCTTTGAGCTGATGGTTCATGCTGCTGCAAATGTCGTCGAACTCTCCGTGCAGATGGTTGCTGTCTTGCAAACATCCCCATCTGTTGACTCAGGGATCAAGACGTGGCTGCACGATCCGTTACAGCAATGCGGATGAGATGCCTGTCATCTCGACTGCTAGTGATACGAGGCCGTTGGGATCCAGCGCGGCGTTCCGTATTACCCTCCTGAACCCACCGATTCCATATTCTGCTAACAGTCATTGGATCTCGACCAACGCGAGCAGCAATGTCGCGATACGATAAACCGCAATCTTGATAGGCTATAATCCTGCCTTTATCAAAGTCGGAAATGTGAAGGTATGCATTTCTCCTCCTTACACGAGGCATCAAAACAACGTTTCACCAGGCAACACCGGTCCACTGCTGTTTGTGTATGAGACATCGGTTGGAAACTTTCCTCATGTCAGCAAGTTGTAGGTGTCGCCACTGGAGCCAACCTTGTGTGAACACTCTGAAAAGCTAATCATTTGCATATCACAGAATCTTCTTCCTGTCGGTTAAATTTCACATCTGTAGCACGTCATCTTCATGTGTAGAAATTTTAATGGCCAGTAGTGTACTTGTATAATTCCTTGCCAGGTGACACTGCTATTGCATGGACAGGTTTATACCAATTGCAAGTTGGTGGTCGTAATGTTCTGGCTGATCAGTGTAAATGTTACAGCATCTATATGATCTGTGACCTGCCGGCCGCTGTGGCCGAGCGGTTCTAGGCGCTTCAGTCTGGAACCGCACTCCTGCTACGGTCGGAGATTCGCATCCTGCCTTGGGCACGGATGTGTGTGATGTCCTTAAGTTGGTTAGGTTTAAGTAGTTCCAAGTCTAGGGGACTGATGACCTCAGATGTTAATTCCCATAGTGCTTAGAGCCATTTGATCTGTGACCTATTCTGTTATCAACATTGATATTTGTTACAGAGTAAAATTCATTAATCAGATTTTTTTAATTTTACTGGTTTCAACAGATTAATCTGTGATCATGACCTTAGTTTTTGTTTATCAAATGTCATTATCTTCTTCATAGAAGTATAATGCCATGACATGGCCAAAAATATACATGTATGTGATATACATTTTTTGACTTATCATGGCATTAAGCTTCTGTGAAGAAGATAACGACATCTGTTAAACATATACTAAGCTTACGGTCACAGATTAATTTTTTCAAGCCAGTAATGTGAAGCTTCTGAAGGTGACATTAATCGGTTGAAACCACTAAACCCAAATAAAAATATAAATGTAATTGATTGAATTTTATTCTGAAGTTCATACTACAATTACTGAGAAAATATATAGCTATTTGTCACCGAAAAAATTCCAAACATGGAATATGTGCTGCCTGAATAAAATTTTTACAAAGTGTAGACAAAGACAGAGCAGAGGTAAGTAAGGAGCTAACTACTTAAGGCTACTACTAAGATAACAGATGTACTGTTTAAATCCTTTTGTACAGCCACTATTGTGACTAACTATAAAAAAATCTTTCATCCCTATAAAGTGAGTGAAATATTACTGCTACTGCTCTTTCTCAGACCAGTAACTACTACTACTACTCCTACTAAATACTGGACTGCCAGAAAATATTTCGTAGTTCTTCAAACAGCAAATAGAGTCCATTGTCTTTTGGCTTTCAAAACTAAAATGCCAGGAACAAACGTGATGTTGCAGTTTATTTTCTGTGACACACATGAAATATTCTTAGGCCCACAATTCCCTGTTCACAGCTATTAATGTGCACTACAAGTATTGACTTTAGTACAGGTCTCTTCTACTGACACCAATCCCTAATGCTACATCTCAAATGAAATGAGTAAATTTTTCTTGTATGTCTTGCGTTGCAGGCTTACCAGATTGTTCGTATGCCATGCTCTGTGAAGAGAAGGCCAAACTTAATTTTTGACCCATTCCCCACAAGTGTGCCACAGAATCATGACGTTGAGACAGAACATACATTCCCATGTCTCACAGGTTAAGCTTCACAAGAAATGCTCTTGGTAGTCTCGAGCCATGCCATCCCAACTAGAAGATGGCAAATTCAAAAGACTGTACAAATTATAGGATACTAATCCTCCTGCCTCACACAGCAAGAATATTACCATCAATCGATAGGGAGGATTAAAATGAAAATGATCAATTTGGTTTCATTACAGGAAAAGGAACAAGGTATGCAGTATTGGTTCTACATCAAATTTTGGAAAGATTACAACTAAACAGAAAAACATATATATCACTTATTGACCCAGAAAAGGCAATTGCTATGTTTTATTGGAAGTTGTTATTTAAAGCAATTCAAAGTATGACCTGAGCGAAAGAACAGGTGACTGAGTTTTGAGAAGATACAAAATTCAAACTACTGAACTGGATATTAGGAAAAGAAAAGTAAAAAATCAGAAGGGCGTGGAAGATTGGCATGCCTTACTTAACGTGTTCATCATGGAGGCAATAACAACAAAAAAGTAAAAACCAGCTGGAATTAAATTTAATGGTATTCAGATACAGGGCCTTCCAAACAGAATAGTTATACATCTTACGTAGTATTATGTTGTCAAAGCTATCAATCACTGTGCCATGGTTCAGTCCGATTATTGATACAATACTGCTTGTGTCACTGGTGGAGGACATATTGAACGTCTATAATATGAACTTGACGGATTCTTAAGTGTGTGTACAAAGTTTCATAGCTGTATGTCTTGCACTTTAATAAATATCTTGTGTTAGAAATACATATATTCTTTCAGAAACAACCTGTACACTGATTTACTGATGACATTACAGTAGTGGCGGACCCAGAAAAAAAAAACTAAATAAAAAAAAAAAATTACAAAAGTTATGTTTACAGACAAGAAAGGTGGTGAAGGTAAGACTAAGAATAGGCAGTGAGAAACTAGGGAATAGCTGAATTCTGGTATCTCAGTAGCAATGTAGAGGAAAACAATAGGAATCTTGAGGAAACTGAGAGAAGACTAGCAGTACGTGAGAGCACCTTCAAAAATAAGAACCTTCTGATTAACAAGCATAAGGGCTTCCATACCAAGAAAAGATGGCTGAAGAGTATAGTGTCCTGACATATGGACGTGAAACCTGGGCATTAGAAAAGCAGAAGAAAGCTCGCCTCAAAGCTGTGGAAACACGGCTCTGGAGGCGAATTAAAATAAACTCGCAGAAAAGCAAATGAGATGTTTCTACAAGAAATAGGAGAGAAGAAGGAACTACTGAAAGTTACGGGTCAGTGAAAAGTAAAAGTTGTCGAGCACTTAGACACAATAGTCTTTTACAAAACATTTCTGATGGCAAGTTTGTAGGTACGAAAATGGATTACTGAGGACACCCTTTTTGGAGATATGATCAATGAGCTGGGATGTTCTTCATACATGGAGATGAAGACAGGAAGCTATGGGTGCAGAGATGACGCTTAGCCCATTGAAAGGGCGACATGTGAAACGTGTGGTGGTCGATAACAGGTCCCAGTATTCTATACTGCTAGCAACAGAGAACAAGGGATCTACAGATTCTGGATGATGGAGGGCTGAGCCACAGAAATTTGGGGAGGGGGGGGGGGGGGGGGGAGGGAGCCTGAGGCCTTTCTCACAATGTGAGATATTTGAGTCTTTCCTTAAATTCTTCATGGAAAGTTCGAAGTATATTTAAGCCGATCAGATCAGATCGGCATTCAGGACCTCTCTTCATTAGAGCAGTGATTTAAATGTAACAGAACTTTTGTGTTATGTTTTACTTAACATAATTATACCCCATCAGTCCAAAAAGTTTCAAGGCTGGATTAATAAAAAACCAGGGGACCCATACAAAACTTTTGCAGTTTTATACTTTTAAATAATGACAGTATTTGGAATAAGTGTAGTCAATCGGATAAGGGCAGTTGTGCAAATGAAGAGAGAACACCTTTAAAAATGAAACAAATGATGTGAAAGAATAATCATGAATTTGACACATCCTTGTTAATACATTTCCAAGTGTCTAAAAAATGTTTTGCATTCGGAATATTTGTCCCAGCTTGTACGACAGGCAGACATCAGGGACTGTCCGTAGGGTCTCAGAACCTATAACTTTCACTAAACAAACATTTTCAGTTTCAGTAAGCACATTAGACCATAGTAGCAACAGGTAAATCACAACTCAAGGCAACAATGACAACAAGTACATTGTTTTGGAAAGTATATTCATTTAGAAAAGTGAACTTGTATGACAGGTAGAGATAATTATCTATGACATTGCTGTATACAAATTATCCAGTTAATTAGTACTTTAAAACACGAATCAAATGGTATTTGTAAGAAGATAATATGAAAAAGTAGTCTCTTATTTGTAATTAATAGGTTAGCTTCATAAAAAACACGGTAAACATCAATAAAACTGACAAACTGCGGTGACAGATTCCTGACTGGAAATGGAGGATTAAAGGTCGCATGAACATGTGTCCAGAGCTGCATCGTTGCCACGGGAGGCGGCACTGACGAAAGTTCTCTGGGCACGTTCCGTGTGCTCCTCATGTTGCTGGCTGTGTGAGTTATGCAGTGTAATAGAAGCAGTAGAATGGTCTGGCATTTGTGTCAGGAACAAGCTGAGATGATGTATGTGTACGGCCAAGCAGATGGAAATGGTCAAGATGCAGCACAGCTAAACCAAAAGCGTGTACTCTCACAGACAAACGTCATTTCGAGACCTTTTTGGGTATTTGTGTGATCAGGGGTGCTACCAGACAGACGAATGTGCAGGGAGGCAGTGGACTGCATACACCAGATTTGGAGAACTGGGTTGTACAGGATATTGAGACGGACCCTAGTACAAGCTCCAGGCAAGTGGCCCGCCAACATGATGTAAGCCAAAGTATGATTATGTGTATCCTGCATGACAACTGCTACTATTCCTATAATCTGCAATGAGTACAAGGATTATCAGCAGTGGATTTCCCCCTATGGGAAGGATTTTATCAGAGTTTTTTTGCACAGGACCATCACAATAATGGGATTTCTGTCATCAGAAATGGCACCATCAAACTGCATAATGATCATCTGTCCTGATATGGATATGATCCAGCTCTGCACTGTATTCCTGGATAATTTGTTATACACACATCAAAAAATGTTTTGCATCAGCCCGATTCCCAGAACTCCTGAAGATAGATGTTGACTGTGCATATTGTCATCAGAAATGGCACCATCAAACTGCATAATGATCATCTGTCCTGATATGGATATGATCCAGCTCTGCACTGTATTCCTGGATAATTTGTTATACACACATCAAAAAATGTTTTGCATCAGCCCGATTCCCAGAACTCCTGAAGATAGATGTTGACTGTGCATATTGTATCACAGACACAGTCCCTTTTACTGTTCACAGATGTCATTGAACCCACCCAAAGATGTAAACAATCATGCATCAGCAGCGCCTATTAGACAGAGGGGGTCCTACAGCCAATCAGTTCCAGTCATTCCACCAGGAAGGAGGTACACGGCTCGTGTTGTCTGTAGTTCATCCATGCCTAGACAATCAATACCGCGGTTTGATCGCGTCCACATTGTTACTTTGTACTAGGAAAGGCTCTCAACGAGGGAAGTGTCCAGGTGTCTCGGAGTGAACCAAAGCGATGTTGTCCGGACGTGGAGGAGATACAGAGAGACAGGAACTGTCGATGACATGCTTCGCTCAGCCACCCAAGGCTACTACTGCAGTGGATAACAGCTACCTACGGATTATGGCTTGGAGGAATCCTGATAGCAATGCCAACATGTTGAATAACGCTTTTCGTGCAGCCACAGCACACACTGTTATGACTCAAACTGTGCACAGTAGGCTGCGTGATGCACTTCACTCCCGACGTACATGGCGAGGTCCATCTTTGCAACCACGACACCATGCAAGGTGGTACAGATAGGCCCGGGAACATGCCGAATGGACCACTTAGGATTGGCATCACTTTCTCTTCTCCGATGAGTGTTGCATATGCCGTCAACCAGACAATTGTTGGAGACACGTTTGGAGGCAACCCGGTCAGACTGAATGCCTTACACACAGTCCAGCAAGTGCGGCAAGGTGGAGGTTCCTCGCTGTTTTGGGGTGGTATTATGTGGGGCTGACGTATGCTGCTGGTGGTCACGGAAGGCGCCGTAACGGCTGTACAATACGAGAATGCCAACCGATAATGCAACCGTATCAGCAGCATATTGGCGAGGCATTCGTCTTCATAGACGACAGACAATTTACGCCCCCATCGTGCACATCTTCTGAATGACTTTCTTCAGAATAATGACACTGTTCGACTAGAGTGGCCAGCATGTTATCCAGACATGAACCCTCTTGAACATGCCTGGGATAGATTGAAAAGGGCTGTTTATGGATGATGTGACCCACCAACCCTTCTGAGAGATCTAAGCCGAATCGCCATTGGGAAGTGGGAAAATCTGGACCATCAGTGCCTTGATGAATTTGTGGATAGTATGCCATGACGAATACAGGCATGCATCAATGTAGGGAGGACATGCTACTGGGCATTAGAGGTACCGGTGTGTACACAGCAATCTGGACCACCACCTCTGAACGTCTGGCTGTATGGTGGTACAACAAGGAATGTATGGTTTTCATGACCAATAAAAATGGCAGAAATGATGTTTATGTTGATCTCTAATCCAGTTTTCTATACAGGTTCCAGAAGTCTCGGAACCGAGGTGATGCAAAATTTTTTTTTGATGTGTGTAGTTGCACGCACATACACCATCCATTCTAACACATGTTCGTAGGACCTTTTTTTTTTTTGTCCACTTCTAGTAAGGAATACACCCCTGTAGTTTGTCAGTTTTATTAATATTCCCCCTGTACACATGTGAAGCTGGGCATCCTTGACGCCCTTTTGCCTATGAGAATTAAGTCTTTTTTTTATTTTAAAATTTTCTGCAAAAAGTAAGTTTTGCCACAAAATCAGTGTGCAATGTCAGAAGCTGGTTAAAAAAAACCTTTCTAACAATATCTGATTCGTCCCACTATGATTGGTACGTGTTGGAAAATAGGGATAAAGGGCTGGCAGGTCGATAGACACACAAACAAACACAAACATACACACAAAATTCAAGCTTTCGCAACAAACTGTTGCCTCATCAGGAAAGAGGGAAGGAGAGGGAAGACGAAAGGAAGTGGGTTTTAAGGGAGAGGGTAAGGAGTCATTCCAATCCCGGGACATATATGTCTGCTTGTGTCTGTATGTGTGAATGGATATGTGCGTGTGTGCGAGTGTATACCTGTCCTTTTTTCCCCCTAAGGTAAGTCTTTCCGCTCCCGGGATTGGAATGACTCCTTACCCTCTCCCTTAAAACCCACTTCCTTTCGTCTTCCCCTCTCCTTCCCTCTTTCCTGATGAGGCAACAGTTTGTTGCGAAAGCTTGAATTTTGTGTGTATGTTTGTGTTTGTTTGTGTGTCTATCGACCTGCCAGCGCTTTTGTTCGGTAAGTCACCTCATCTTTGTTTTTATATATAATTTTTCCCACGTGGAATGTTTCCTTCCATTATATTGGAAAATAGGGATTGAGAAATAATATATGTGATTGAGAAAAGTTAAGGTGGTTTGAATGCTTCAGGTGTTTACATAGTTACCTCCCACTAGACAACAGGGCATAGAATTATCATACTACCATGCGAAACAGTCAGAGAAGTCCTCCTTTTGGAACGTTGAACAAACTTTTCGTCACACCAGCTTGAATGGCTTATATTGCAAAAGCGTTGACCCTTTGTGTGAATTTCTGCACTTTATCATTTTGTGGTAGATTCATATTGATAATACCAAATCTTGATATATGTGATGATATTTTCTAGAAAAAAAATTGTCCCCCTTTTTGCTTTTTAGTCACATCACAGCAAGTGTCCATGTCTTGTTTTTTTTCAGAGCTTGAGGTGCGTGGGGCAATCTTTGCATGCACTTTTCTCCTCTTCAATATCTTCTGGTGGATGTTTTGAACACTCAGTTGAGATATGTTGTTCCATTGTAATTTGTTACATAACAATATTGACACACTACAGCCTGAATCCACGTTGTAACACAGCATGCTTGCAACTGGCTGGCTAAATGCACAGCTGTTGTTTTCAGTTATTATTGCAAGTTGCCAGCATAATATGGTGCTGATGTCACTTGTACACCAGGAATAAAACTGGTCTTAAATCGTTTTGGTCAGTCTGTGTAAATAATAATAACTATAACTGTACTAAAATAATTGAAACAATGATTTGAAACTAGATTTGTAATATCTTAGGGTCATTTGGAATAGCAGAACTGAGGATTATGAGAAAACACTACTGATAATTATTAACAAACTCGCCGAGTATGTGCAAACAAATGCCATCTTAAGAGTGGGAACAGTCACCAAAGGTGTACCACAGGGCTCAATATTGGGTCTACAGTTGCTCTTGCTACAGACAGGGAGTAACTAAATTCACTTTACCAACTTTGAGGACAAGTTCCTTACACCAAAACAAGAAGAAAATGTTGGTAAACATGAGCTCCAAAATGCATACCTTAATTGCTATAAGCACTTGTTCATTTTCAATGGTGTGAAACACGTCTATTCTACTGGAAGCTCTTTGCTTTCCATATTTTGGGTGGAAGTAGTATAGAGCAAAATAAGAAAAAAGAAATCCAGTAAAAATGGGCTCCAAAATGCATATCTTAAGAACGATGAGCACTTGCTCAATATAAGGGATGCGTTTCACAGTAACGAAGATGACCAAGTGCTCATGGCTCTTAAGACGTGCACCATAGAGCCCATGTTTATGAGGATTTTTTATTTCTTGTTTTAATGTTAGGAACATGTCCTCAAAGTCTGCAAAGAGAATTGAAAATTACTACTAACTGGTTCTGTGCAGATGGACTGTTGCAGAGTTCAGTTAAAACACAATACATTAGTTTCAGTACTGCAAATTGCCTGACCATTTTACTGTTTCCAAGATTCATTTTTGAATACAATAATCTAACACCTGATTTCATTGCTCATTTTGTTTATTACTCCAAATAAATGGAGAATCTTGATGACAATTTTCTGTTACATGTTACACTGACTTCATTGATTTATACATTCCAGTTTTTAAACAAAGGAAACTCCAGGTAGGAATATCAACAAGACAGAAAAAAATACGTTTCTATTTACCATTCAGGTAAAACACTAAGATACAGACAAAAGATACTTACACATAAACTTTCAGCTACAGCCTTCATTGGAAAAAAGAGAAAAACACACACACACACACACACACACACACACACCATTCATTCACAAAAGCAAGCTCACTTCACACACATATGACCATTGATTCTGGCAGCTCAAGCCAGAATGCATCTATCATGTCATAAGGAGAAGGACAAGGAAAGGGGAAGAGATGAGTACTGTCTGGCAGAATTTGCATGGAGTAGAATGCCAACGCGTGCAGCGTCAGTTTGTGGGCTAGGGAGGTGGGGAACACCAAGGGAAAAAGGAGAGGACAGGGGGAAGATGGGTGGTTGTGTTGGCAGTGGTGGCAAACAAAGAGTGTAGAAGAGGGGAATGGGGAGGAGGAAACTGCTGGGTGGCAGGTTTAGGGACAGTATGTTACCATAGCCTGAGACGAGGATAGTCATGGGAGTGGAGAATGTGTTGTAAGGGTTACTCCAATCTCTCAGATCAGAGAATCTGCTGGTGGAGGGGGGGGGGGGGGGATCCAAAAGGCTCCGGTAGTGAGGCAGCCATTGTAATCAAGGATATTATGTTCAACTGCATGTTGTGCCACAGGGCAGTCTACTTTGCTCTCAGCCAGAGTTTGGTGTTGTCCGTTCATCCTGGTGGACAGCTAGTTGGTAGTCATACCAATATAAAAAGCTGTGCAGTGATTGCAACGGAACTGGTAAATGGCATGGCTACTTTCACAGGTGCCCTGGCCCATGATGGGGTAGGATAAATGTCTGATAGGACTGGAATAGGAAATGCTGGGTTAGTGAACTGTGCAGGTCTTGCATCTGGGTCCTCCACAGTGATATGATCCTTGTGGCAAGGGATTGGGATTGAGAGTAGCATAGCGATGGACTGGGATGTTGTGGAGGTTGGCTGGGCATGAAACACCACTTTAGAAAGGATGTGAACGATCTGGGGGAGGATGTCCCTCATTTCAGGGCACAGTTGTAGGTAATGAAAGCCATCCACAGGATGTGGTTCAATTGTTCCAGTACAAGGTGGTTTTGGGTGACAAAAGGGCCACTCCATAGTGGCTGGTTCTTTGGGATGGTGGGAGGATTGGGGATGTGAGGGGAATTGGCACAGGAGATCAGACTGGGTCGGGGGATAGTGCCTGTCTTCAAAGGCCTTGGTGAGACCCTCAGCATACTGGGCAATGGAGTTCTTGTCACTGCAGATATGCCATCCCCAGGTAGCCAGGCTGTACAGGAGGGATATTTTGGTGTGAAAGGAATGCAGGTATTGTTGGTGGGTTTAAAGAGATGTGGATGGAGCCTTCAGAGAGGAGGAGGTCAATGTCTAGGAAGGTGGCATGTTGGGTTGAGGAGAACCAGGTGAAGCATATGGGGGAAAGGTGTTAAGGTTGTGAAGGAATAAGGATAGGGTATCACTGCCCTGAGTCCAGATCACGAAGATATCATCAATGAACCCAAACCAGGTCAGATGTTTGGTGTTTTGGAAGCCTAGGAAGGTCTCCTCTAGATGGCCCATAAACAGGTTGGCATGGGAGGGTACCGTGCAGGTGTTCTTGGCTGTGCCACAGATTGTTCGTATACCTTCCCTTCAAAGGAGAAGTAGTTGTTAGTAAGGGTAAAGTCAGTGAGGTGTGTGCGGTAGTGGATTTAGAGTCTGAAGGACATTGGGAAAGTTAGTGTTCAATAGCGGTAAGACCATGGGTATGAGGGATATTGGTGTATAGGGAGGTGGTGTCAATAGTGATGAGTAGGATCTTGGAGGTAAGGAGTGGGGATGGTGGAGAGTTGGTGAAGGAAGTGGCTGGTTGGTATCTTTGACATGGGAGACTAGATTATGGGCAAGTCGATGGAAGTGTTGGTCGCTGAGAGCTGAAATTCTTTCAGGGTCCACAATATCCAGCCACAATGGGGCATTCAGAATTGTAGGCTTTTAGCTGTTGGAGAGCATGTAGAAGGAGGGTATGCATGGTGTCATTTGGGTGAGGAGGGAATGGATTCAGGGAGAGTTTCTGGGAAGGGCCTAAGGCTTTAAGCAGGGACTGGAAACTGTGTTGTACTTCTGGAATGGGATCATTTTGACAGTTTTTACATTTGGGGGAATCAGATACTTGGTGGAAGTCCGACACAAAGTAGTCACTGTGATTTATTTCAACTTGGTGGAACTGTTGTATGCAGATAGGATGATTAGGTCAGGATTAGTTTTGAGATTGTGTATGGCTATTCTTTCTTCTGCTGAAAGGTTGGTGTTCTGAGGAAGGGACTTGCAGAAGGATGGTGAGGCTAAGTTGGAGGTGAGGAATTCCTGGAAGGTGGTCAGTAGTTGGTAAGGTGGGAGGGGTGGGGCAGGATCATGGTCGGATGGTGGTATGAACTGCGAGAGGTAGAATTCAATGTTGGAATTAGGTTGGTCTCGGTTGGAGGGATTTGCAGCAATGGCAGTTTCCATTGCACAGATCAGGAGAAGAAGAGTAGGTCTTTGACAGGTAGAGCACGGTTAAATTTGGGTGTGGGTCTAAAGGTGGGGACTTTGAACAGGACTGAAACTTCTGTGGAGCTGAGGATTTTGGTGGAAAGATTAACAGCAGTGTTATGGGAATGTTTTGGCTCTGCATTTGGTGTAGAGTTGGTAGGGAGTTTTGAGGGATGTGGCTAGTTGAAAATGTCAGCTAGGCAGGGTTTAGATGCTATGAGGGGTGGATAAGGAGGAACACGCTGGATAGGATAGGGATTGTAAAGTGGTGCCCCAAGCCAGTAAGGCCCGCATCTCGTGGTCGTGCGGTAGCGTTCTCGCTTCCCACGCCCGGGTTCCCGGGTTCGATTCCCGGCGGGGTCAGGGATTTTTCTCTACCTCGTGATGGCTGGGTGTTGTGTGCTGTCCTTAGGTTAGTTAGGTTTAAGTAGTTATAAGTTCTAGGGGACTGATGGCCATAGATGTTAAGTCCCATAGTGCTCAGAGCCATTTGAACCAAGCCAGTAGGATGCCAGCAGGTTGGATAACTTATGGAGGTACTGTCTGGAATGCCCCTCCTAAAGTGGTGTTCCATCACCCATCCAACATCCATAACATCCTAGTCCATCCCTTTGCCATTCCCAATCCCAACCGCTTGTCACACAGATCACATCCCTACAGAAGACCCAGGTGCAAGACTTGCACAGTCCACCCACTCAGCACTTCATATTCCAGTCGTGCCACAGGTTTATCCTACCTTATCAGGGGATGGGTCACCTTTGAAAGCAGCCATGTCATTTACCAGCTCTGCTACAATTGTTGCACATCTTTTTATATTGATCTGACGACCAATTAGCTGTCCACCAGGATGAACAGCTACTGCAAAACTGCGACTGAGATCAAAGTACACCATCCTGTGGCACAACATGAAGCGGAACACAACATCCTTGGTTTCAGTCACTGTTTTGATACCCGAGCCACCTGGATCCTCCACCACCAGCTTTTCTGAACTATGCAGATGGGAGTTGTCCTTAGAACACTTACTCCGCTGCCATAATTACCTTGGACTCAACACAAGGTAACATACTGTCCACACACACTCTGCCAACATTTCCCTCTGTCCTATCACCTCATCCCCTCTCCTAGACTCTTTGTGTGCCAATCTCTGCCAATACAACTGCCCATCTTTCCCTGTTTCTCTTGTATTTTGCTCCATTTTCTCCACCTCGCACAGCCTCCTAAGCTGCACCTGTTGGCAATCTAGTCCCTGCAATTCTGCCAGAGAGCAATCCTTTCTTGGCCCTCCCATACATTGCTATCCCTTCTTCCCATTCTCCTTCCTCACCCCCTATAGTTTTCTGCTACCATTCCATGTGATAGCTGCATTCTGGTCTGAGCTGTGTAACGAAGCAGGGTTGCCCACTGCTATCCAGTTTTGGTTTTACAGTCCTTCAGTAACTTAGCTAAGCAATGAACTTTTATTTTACTTTTTTTTTTTTTTTTTTTTTTCATTTTCACTACTCAGATTCCGACTACAGATTCTGTGGCCTTCAGCCTCATAGTACAGAATTCAGAAATAGTTTAAATAAAATTCCCCTGGTAAAATCTATTATTTCAGTACATTCTAATATCTATTCTGAAAGTAATGAGCTAATCAGTTTTATTGGAAATGCATACTATTAACAGTTATGGACAATGACGTATATTGTGCAATACATATTAAGTAAAATTCGAGTGAGCTAATAGATCAAATTCAGCTATAAGACTGCATCCAAAAGAAAGCCTAAATTTTACTGATTCCAGCAAAGTGTTTAAATTAACCTAAAGTCTGTTCGTTAAATAGATATTAAGACTTAAAATCTGTAGCCTGTATGACTTTCAGTGCCAATTGTGACCAAACTGCTAAATAATTCCGAGATCTGTTTTGATACTTTTGCTACCTTTATTTTTCTACGTAAAATGACTCCAGTCTCAACTTTGTTAAGTGCATTAATTAAGAATTAAGTAAATTTGAATATGTAAAAATTATTGTTCAAAAGGGCTGCCATGGTTATAAGTCAGGAATTTCCACGGCAGATGCACAAGTTAGTTCTGCGTATTTAAATTGATTCAGCTCACTCATGTTATTTAAATAATAAAACCCAATAGTTAACTTCAAAACCAGTTAGAAAGGATCATTTTAATCCTGGGAAATTATAAACTATATTGTATTAACAGAAATAGTCAAATATTCAAGCGCTCGTCTATATAAGGTCCGAGCTGGTGCAGCTCTAGTTAGTTCTCGGTCAGATTCTCTTGGAGCAAAAGTGCGGCAAGTTTGTTAATTTTTCGGTAATTGTAATTGTGAAGTTTGTTAAAGACTGGAAGTTTTTGACCTACCTATTGTGACGATTAAGTGTAAGAGGCCTGGTCACATGAATATTGTGTGTGCGAGTGATAACAAATAAATCGCACTGTGGTTGGCATAAATGTTCAACAATGAATACGATCTTGACTTTTGATTTTGGGAAACTTCACCTAGGATCCTGACTTCTTAATTTCAGTGTGATTTAGGTGAGATGAACGCAGCTACCGGGAAGACAATATTGAATAAACAAAGCAAGGTAGGTCGAGAACACTGCGCACTATCTACTGGGTGAGGAAATGTTTCAATACCGGTACATCTGGTTTTGACGTGAACTTTAAGTGGCACTAATTAATAAGGACATGTTCCAGCATGTTACATGTGGTGCCCCGGGTGAGGAAACAGCCCGGCATGTTTAGTTGCTGGAGTTAGTAATCATGTGTGCGTGAGACATGGTTGCTTGTGTGAATGAATGGTGTGTGTTTCTCCGTATCCAACAAAGGCTGTAGCCTTTTACTTGTGCCTGTCTGCAACTTAGTGTGGTATCTTTATGGTAAGCAGCAATCTATCTTCCCTACATTATTAATTTCTAAACAAAATTGCCCAAAACCCAAAATGAACTCTCAGAAGACTAGCTAAACACTTCCTACCAAGACTGCTCTCAGCTCAACTGAATCTGTGTGCTCTCTGCCATGGCACTCTTTGTAACTTATTGTTGTTGTGGTCTTCAGTCCTGAGACTGCTTTGATGCAGCTCTCCGTGCTACTCTATCCTGTGCAATCTTCTTCATCTCCCAGTACCTACTGCAGCCTACATCCTTCTGAATCTGCTTAGTGTATGCATCTCTTGGTCTCCCTCTACGATTTTTACCCTCCACGCTGCCCTCCAATGCTAAATTTGTGATCCCTCGATGCCTCAAAACATGTCCTACCAACTGATCCCTTCTTCTAGTCAATTTGTGCCACAAACTTCTCTTCTCCCTAATCCTATTCAATACCTCCTCATTAGTTACGTGATCTACCCACCTTATCTTCAGCATTCTTCTGTAGCACCACATTTCGAAAGCCTCTATTCTCTTCTTGTCCAAACTAGTTATCGTCCATGTTTCACTTCCATACATGGCTACACTCCATACAAATACTTTCAGAAACAACTTCCTGACACTTAAATCTATACTCGATGTTAACAAATTTCTCTTCTTCAGAAACGATTTCCTTGCCATTGCCAGTCTACATTTTATATCCTCTCTACTTCGACCATCATCAGTTATTTTACTCCCTAAATAGCAAAACTCCTTTACTACTTTGAGTGTCTCATTTCCTAATCTAATTCCCTCAGCATCACCCAATTTAATTTGACTACATTCCATTATCCTCGTTTTGCTTTTATTGATGTTCATCTTATATCCTCCTTTCAAGACACTGTCCATTCCGTTCAACTGCTCTTCCACGTCCTTTGCTGTCTCTGACAGAATTACAATGTCATTGGCAAACCTCAAAATTTTTACTTCTTCTCCATGAATTTTAATACCTACTCCGAATTTTTCTTTTGTTTCCTTTACTGCTTGCTCAATATACAGATTGAATAACATCGGGGAGAGGCTAGAACCCTGTCTCACTCCTTTCCCAACCACTGCTTCCCTTTCATGCCTCTCGACTCTTATAACTGCCATCTGGTTTCTGTACAAATTGTAAATAGCCTTTCGCTCCCTGTATTTTACCCCTGCCACCTTCAGAATTTGAAAGAAAGTATTCCAGTTAACATTGTCAAAAGCTTTCTCTAAGTCTACAAATGCTAGAAATGTAGGTTTGCTTTTTCTTAATCTTTCTTCTAAGATAAGTCGTAAGGTTAGTATTGCCTCACGTGTTCCAACATTTCTACGGAATCCAAACTGATCTTCCCCGAGGTCCGCTTCTACCAGTTTTTCCATTCGTCTCTAAAGAATTAGCGTTAGTATTTTGCAGCTGTGACTTATTAAACTGATAGTTCGGTAATTTTCACATTTGTCAACACCTGCTTTCTTTGGGATTGGAATTATTATATTCTTCTTGAAGTCTGAGGGTATTTCGCCTGTCTCATACATCTTACTCACCAGATGGTAGAGTTTTGTCATGACTGGCTCTCCCAAGGCCATCAGTAGTTCTAATGGAATGTTGTCTACTCCCGGGGCCTTGTTTCGACTCAGGTCTTCCAGTGCTCTGTCAAACTCTTCACGCAGTTTCTTATCTCCCATTTCATCTTTGTCTACATCCTCTTCCATGTCCATAATATTGTCCTCAAGTACATCGCCCTTGTATAAACCCTCTATATACTCCTTCCACCTTTCTGCCTTCCCTTCTTTGTTAGAACTTGGTTGCCATCTGAGCTCTTGATATTCATACAAGTCGTTCTCTTATCTCCAAAGGTCTCTTTAATTTTCCTGTAGGCAGTATCTATCTTACCCCTAGTGAGACAAGCCTCTATATCCTTACATTTGTCCTCTAGCCATCCCTGCTTAGCCATTTTGCACTTCCTGTTGATCTCATTTTTGAGACGTTTGTATTCCTTTTTGCCTGCTTCATTCACTACATTTTTATATTTTCTCCTTTCATCAATTAAATTCAATATTTCTTCTGTTACCCAAGGATTTCTATTAGCCCTCGTGTTTTTACCTACTTGATCGTCTGCTGCTTTCACTACTTCATCCCTCAGAGCTACCCATTCTTCTTCTACTGTATTTCTTTCCCCCATTCCTGTCAATTGTTCCCTTATACTCTCCCTGAAACTCTCTACAACCTCTGGTTCTTTCAGTTTATCCAGGTCCCATCTCCTTAAATTCCCACCTTTTTGCAGTTTCTTCAGTTTCAATCTGCAGTTCATAACCAATAGATTGTGGTCAGAATTCACATCTGCCCCTGGAAATGTCTTACAATTTAAAACCTGGTTCCTAAATTTCTGTTTTACCATTATATAATCTATCTGATACCTTGTAGTATCTCCAGGATTCTTCCAGGTATACAACCTTCTTTTATGATTCTTGAACCAAGTGTTAGCTATGATTAAGTTATGCTCTGTGCAAAATTCTACAAGGCGGCTTCCTCTTTTATTTCTTCCCCCCAATCCATATTCACCTACTATGTTTCCTTCTCTCCCTTTTCCTACTGACGAATTCCAGTCACCCATGACTATTAAATTTTCGTCTCCCTTCACTACCTGAATAATTTCTTTTATCTCGTCATACATTTCTTCAATTTCTTCATCATCTGCAGAGCTAGTTGGCATATAAACTTGTACTACTGTAGTAGGCATGGGCTTTGTGTCTATTTTGGCCACAATAATGTGTTCACTATGCTGTTTGTAGTAGCTAACCCGCACTCCTATTTTTTATTCGTTATTAAACCTACTCCTGCATTACCCCTATTTGATTTTGTATTTATAACCCTGTAATCACCTGACTTGCAAGAGCAGTTGAATGGAATGGACAGTGTCTTGAAAGGAGGATATAAGATGAACATCAACAAAAGCAAAATAAGGATAATGGAATGTAGTCGAATTAAGTCGGGTGATGCTGAGGGAATTAGATTAGGAAATGAGGCACTTAAAGTAGTAAAGGAGTTTTGCTATTTGGGGAGTAAAATAACTGATGATGGTCGAAGTAGAGAGGATATAAAATGTAGGCTGGCAATGGCAAGGAAAGCGTTTCTGAAGAAGAGAAATTTGTTAACATCCAGTATTGATTTAAGTGTCAGGAAGTCATTTATGAAAGTATTCGTATGGAGTGTAGCCATGTATGGAAGTGAAACATGGACGATAAATAGTTTGGACAAGAAGAGAATAGAAGCTTTCGAAATGTGGTGCTACAGAAGAATGCTGAAGGTTAGATGGGTAGATCACATAACTAATGAGGAAGTATTGAATAGGATTGGGGAGAAGAGAAGTTTGTGGCACAACTTGACCAGAAGAAGGGATCGGTTGGTAGGACATGTTCTGAGGCATCAAGGGATCACCAATTTAGTATTGGAGGGCAGCATGGAGGGTAAAAATCGTAGAGGGAGACCAAGAGATGAATACACTAAGCAGATTCAGAAGGATGTAGGTTGCAGTAGGTACTGGGAGATGAAAAAGCTTGCACAGGATAGAGTAGCATGGAGAGCTGCATCAAACCAGTCTCAGGACTGAAGACCACAACAACAACAATCACCTGACCAAAAGTCTTGTTCCTCCTGCCACCGAACTTCACTAATCCCCACTATATCTAGCTTTAACCTGTCCATTTCCCTTTTTAAATTTTCTAACCTACCTGCCCGATTAAGGGATCTGACATTCCACACTCCGATCCGTAGAATGCCACTTTTCTTTCTCCTGATAATGACGTCCCCTTGAGTAATCCCCGCCTGGAGATCCGAATGGGGGACTATTTTACCTCCGGAATATTTTACCCAAGAGGACACCATCATCATTTAATCATACAGTAAAGCTGCATGTCCTCGAGAAAAATTACGGCTGTAGTTTCCCCTTGCTTTCAGCCGTTCGCAGTACCAGCACAGCAAGGCCGTTTCGGTTAATGTTACAAGGCCAGATCAGTCAATCATCCAGACTGTTGCCCCTGCAACTACTGAAAAGGCTGCTGCCCCTCTTCAGGAACCACATGTTTGTCTAACCTCTCAACAGATACCCCTCCGTTGTGGTTGCACCTACAGTACGGCCATCTGTATCGCTGAGGCACGCAAGCCTCCGCACCGACGGCAAGGTCCATGGTTCATTATTAACATTCAAATATTTACAAATCATTCTTGGGACCATTACATAAAAAAGTTACAGTTGAAAACTGACATTTCATAATAAGTTTGACATATTGTTTTATGTTTTCAATCCAATGAAAATAAATGTGTTAGTGCCTTTAAATGTCATTACTATACAGTTTAATTACTGGGAGATTTTTCTTGTTAATATCTTTTGATATATATCTTTGTATGTGGTGAATTTTAATACATTTAAGCTTTATGGGGTAAGGAACTGATGATGAGGCAATCTTTCTGAAATATTCTAAAGAAAGTAAATGTCAAAAATTTTATTTACATTAGGGTCAAGTTCGCATACAAGTGGAGATAGAAATGAACACTTTAGCAATCACTTAATAGCACACATGAACAATATGCATGGTGTCAGTCTGTAATGACCATCTTCAGATCTAAAATATATAAATATATACATCTAGTGAGCAGTGCGTCTTTTAACAAAACAGCAATATGTATCACAATATACTGTCATACACCAGGGACATGTTCAGATAAAATATGGTATAACGTACCTTTTTTACACCATGTCCTAAAGTGATACGGCCATAATGGCATCGTCAAAACATATAAATATAATCAGCATAGCATCGTCACATAGATTTAAACTTTGGTGTAGAATAGGCAACATCGTCCACATAGTGATTATTGCCAACTAGCTACTGAGGTACAGTAGCATCCAGAAACCTGTTTGCCTACACCCTCCCTAGATGTCGCTACTGTGGGCTTGCTTATATGTAGTGATAATTTAGGCAAAAACATAATCTGATAAAAGCACATTAGATAAAATGCATGTAGAAGACTTATTAAAATTGATGACTATCATAGAAACCAATTGTGATACATTAAAAGATGAATGCAGCTACCCATGTAAAATTATTAAAAGAAAATATATGAAGAGTGTAGGTCCGACCCTTTTTTTATGGTGCATTTACGGTCAACAATTAATATAGCATAATACATTTCCTGTGGCAACCTATAAATTACTTATGAAAGATAAAATGTCTATATGACAGCTGAAAAATGACAGATCAATGATCAGCGCCCTCTGTTGGGTCGGCCGCCAGGACGTTATGTAGGCGCACACCGATCGTAAGAACTTAACCAATAGAGGGCTTTACATACATCGTGACATGTCTCCCACAGAAAACTTTTAAACAACATATAAATAAAATTATATAGTT
Source organism: Schistocerca americana (assembly GCF_021461395.2). Lineage (NCBI taxonomy): Eukaryota > Metazoa > Arthropoda > Insecta > Orthoptera > Acrididae > Schistocerca > Schistocerca americana. The sequence continues at coordinate 143,303,257 of NC_060129.1, forward strand.
GACCTATACATTCCATAAGTACGTAGGAGATAATCAGTTACAAGATTAGAGTGACTACTGTGCAGAAGCAACAGATAATATCAAATTTTGGAGGTGAAAATGTCAAAACATATATCCTACAGCTTTGTATTCTGGTGTAATTTGTCACTGAGCAAAGAAGTGTTTGTTGCACAGAAGTATGTTATAGGGAGAGTTTGAGGTATCTGCTCTAGAAACCTGGGTAAGCAGATGTTCAAATAGCAACTGCCTCTTAGTACATTTATTGCTTTATGAAATTTGTTATCAACATTCCATCACACTTTGGAACCAACAGCAACAATCATAAATACTGTATAATGACACACTATTCATCATTCAGTTTTAACATGGCACAAAAAAGGAGTGAGGTATTCTGCCACAAAAATACCAAGTGGTGCAAAGAATTTAGTGGATAACAAAAGTAACTTCAAACACAATCTGCAATCCTGTCTGCTTCATAGCTAATCCTATGGCATGGAAGAATTTCTGAATGTGTAGCACCAGGAAAGGGGGCGTGGAGAAAAGTGTGTGTGTGTGTGTGTGTGTGTGTGTGTGTGTGTGTGTGTGTGCGTGAGAGAGAGAGAGAGAGAGAGAGAGAGAAATGTGTGTGTGTGTGTGTGTGTGTGTGTGTGTGTGTGTGTGTGTGTGTGTGTGTGTGATGCTGGAAGTAAGATGCTTCAAACGAACATCAAATTCTTGGCAATAAATATAAAGAGTTTCTTCAAAGACATTCTCTGAATGTGCTTTGATAACACAGCAGTAAACTGAAGGGATTGGCAGCATAATTTTGAGTTACTGTGTGTAACTTCATTCATCATCATCTTGGACAGTTTCCAGCCACTGGCTGGGTCTGTCGGGAACACAAGCCTCTCCATCGTGTTCTGTCTTTCCACCATTCCCCCTCTTCCACCTTTGTCCAGTTCTCTCCTCTTCTCGTCACACATTCCTTCACTCCCTTCACCCATCTATCTCTTGGTCTTCCCCTGGGTCTCTTCCCCTCCAGTTGCAGATCAAACATCCTCTTTGGAATTCTTCCCTCATCCATTCTCTTCATGTGTCCATACCACTGCAGTCTTGATTTTTCTATCCTGTCCTGTACTGGTTCCTCCTTTAGTCTCTCCCTCACATACACATTTCGCAATCTGTCTCGTCTTGTTACACTCAACCTGCTCCTCTGGAACTTCATTTCACTAGCTTGTATTCTACTTTTGTCGCTTTTGTGCATTACCCACGTCTCACTTCCGTATACCAATATGGGGACAAAGTAGGTTCGGTGTATAATTCCCTTGGATTTCTGTGGCACCTCCTTGCTCCAAATAAGCCCCCTAATGCATTTGAACAACTGCCCTGCTTTTCTGCACCTTTCATTTATTTCAATTGCGTTTCCCCCCTTACTTTCAATCATACTTCCCAGGTACTTGAAGTTCTCTACCACTTGTAGTTTTTCCCCTCCACAAGTTATATCCACATTTGGCCTATTCTTCTTCCTTGTTGTGACAATTATTTCACTTTTCTTTGCAGAGAAATGCATTCCATATTGTGCTGCCATTGCCTCCCATACATCTAACTGCTCTTGCACCTCCTTCTCGCAATTTTCCCATAACATCAGGTCATCGGCAAAAAGCACTGCTTTCATTTTATGATCTCCAATTGCATCTGATACTTGCTGTAGATTTCATCCATAACAATAATAAACAATAAAGGCGAAAGTGCACTTCCCTGTCGCAGCCCATTTTCCAGCTTGAACCATGCAGTACGTTCCCTCCCCACTTTCACACAACTCTCACTTCCCTCATACATTTTTCTGACTTTTCGTGTTATCTCTTCATCTATCCCTTTTGCGTTCGGCACATCCCAGAGCTTGTCCCTATAGATACTGTCATACACCTTCTCAGTATCTAAAAAGGCCATGATTAAGTCCTTCCCATACTCATAGTGCCTTTCCTGCAGTTGCCTTACCGCAAATATGAGGTCCGTTGTTGATCTTCCCGGTCTGAAACCATACTGCTCCTCTTGCAGTCTTCTTTCAATACTGCTTCTTATTCTCTTCTCCAGGATCTTTTCATAGATTTTTCCACAGTGGCATAGCAGGGTGATTCCTCTGTAGTTCTCACATCTCCTTTTATCCCCTTTCTTGAAGATCGGGACTATAATTCCTTTCTTCCAATCCTCAGGAATTCTGTTCTCCTTCCACACCACCCTCAGCACTCTGTATAGCCACTGGGTTCCTACTTCTCCTGCTGCTCGTATCATATCCACTGTTACTTCGTCCCAACCTGGTGCCTTGCCCCCTTTCATCCTCTTTATGGCTTCTTCCACTTCATTCCAAGTTAGATCATCAATTTCCCCACTATTACAATCGTCTGCTGCCTTAGGCTCTCCATCGCTGTTAGTTACCCGCTTGACGGCATTCAACAGAGGAATGGGCTGGCGATCGCAAATTCCTGGTACAAGAAGAGAGGTAGCCACAAAATAACTTGGTACAGTGGAGACTGGTCCCAAACTTCAGTAGTAGACTATGTACTAGTGGATAGGCAGATGATGAGCAGCCTCACAGATGTTAAGGTCATTCCATCTGAGGCCTTAGACAGTGACCATCGGCTGTTGGTAGCCACCCTGAGAGAGAAAAAAATTAGGAGCGCAACAGACATACAGGAGAAAAGGTTGAAGACATGGATGCTGAAAGAGGATGAACGGAGGACCCAGTACCAGACACTGATCAGGAAGAAGCTGCCAAAGGAAGATCAGAGAACAGTGGAAGAAGAATGGGGAGATTTTAAGAGGGCTCTAGTTGAGGCAGCTGAGACTGTGTGCGGAAGAACTAGCACAAAGAGGAGAAGAAAGGAAACCCCATGGTGGAACAACATATGTAAAGAGGCAGTACTTCGAAAGAACAAAGCCTTCAGAGAATGGTTCCAGACCCGAACAGAGGAAGCTAGGGTAAAATATAAGGAAAGCAAGAAAGCGGCACAGACCATAGTAAGGGTGGAGAAGAAGAAGTGGATGGAAAAATGGACAAGAATGTTAGAAAAGGACAGTGAAGGGAACAAAAAAGTACTTTACACCATGGTAAGAAATAAGAGGAACGACAGAAGAGAGTGCCTGAGGATCATGGATAATAATGGAAGAGTTGTGGGGGAAATGCATGAGCTCAAAAAGATTTGGAAGGAGTACTTTGAAGATCTGTGTAACTTCATTAAATTTGTAAATCGTAAATCCCAGAGGATGTATTTGGAACTTTTTCTATAGATTGTTACACTACTTTTTTGTTATGTAACCTGCCATATGGGTAAAAAAATCTACCAAAAATTTGTAGCCATGGTCAAATCCTTTGTAATGTGATGAATACTGTATACAAGCTGATTATTGTATCAGTACATGCATTAATAAATGTGGAAAGATGTCAAGGTAACTACTGCAGTGTTGCGCCCATCATTTCAAACTTCTCCTTAATCCAGATTGCAGCAAGATGCCGAGACACTGGAAAGCAGCAGAAATATCACCAAGGCCAAATCCGAGTTAGTCAGGCCGCATGCTCGACTGTCATCCTGCCAGTGGGTCCTGCTGCAACACTGACAGACCGAGCAGTGAACTGAAGGCCTCCTAGCCACCAACCCACTGGGTGTCCGCTGGCACCAGATGCTGGTTCGCGGTTCACAGCCCAGACGTCTACTACTCCGTCACCCGCCACGGCTGGGGCAGACCGCCAGCCCATCCTGCCCTTGGTCCAAATGTGCCAGTCTGCCAAATCAGCTCCCAATGTAGCTCAAGAACATTTACGTACGAGGTCAAACCTTGCCTGGACTGCACTGGGTGTAGCAGCTGCAGGTGCCTTTAATACAATGCTTTGCATCTGAGGCTCATGGGTTGATGCCCACCGTCTGGTGTCCGCCAGGTGTGGGCTGGAGCTACTAATACTGTAGCAGTTCGAACACTTCCGATACCAAATCCGTACGCGGTGGGCGCGACGACTTCTGACACCAAATCTGTAGGTGCCCCGGTGGTCCCAGTCGCCTACAGTGGACTGGAAGCCGAGTGGTGACCTCTCCAGTTGACAGGATGCTAGGAAATGACTGTGGGCGCGTCAGAAACGTCAAAGTAACCTCATTAATTCATGACACGTTTATCCCTGCCAAGTACAATGTGGCCCGTGTAACACAGGCTGGCTGAGCTTGGTGATATCAACGACCTTCCCTCGAGTCCTCGCTGACTCGGAGCGATGACACCAGCTCTGGGCCACACCAGTCTTGCTTGTGCAGCGCCACGTAGGAATGCCCTTACTTTGGCCGCGCGTGGCTGGCGGCACCCGGCTGGCCGGCCGGCTTGACAGCAGACAGCAGGCCGCTGCGTGTAGGAGGCTTCGGGTTGGAGTCCCGGCGCTGTTGCCACGAGAGGCGTTCTCGTAGTGCAGAGTGTACTCTATCCCACCCCATCTTCTTCCCTGCTCCTTCTGGTGGCTCGTCCGCGGTGGATGGGCGGAACGGACTGCAATCCCCCAGCATTGTCAGCTCACCCGGTTGTGACGGCGGATGCACAGGGCCTAGGCCCCGCACGATCTCGACGACGGCTCACTGGTGTGGTCAGCATTGGCGGCAAGCGAGTCTGCCACGATGTCTGCTAATCCTGGGTTGATGATTGACAGCGGCAGCAGAGAGGACCAGAGCTGGTACTGTCCCCTCACGTCTGCTGCTGGATGGGCCGCCCTTACTGCAACATCTCCTTAATAAAGATTAACATGTCGATCACCGAGCTGAGCACTACGCAGCGACCCAGTACACGTCTAACTGCAAGTCTAACTGCGAGTGCCTTGTTGCTGTCAAAGCTGGCGTATTTAAAGGAAGCACGAGCGACGTCCTGACGTCATGCTCGTTTGTAATGAACGCATTCGTTCCACTTATACTGCTGATTTATCTGCCGTACTCGTCCCTTAGGTGTTCTTGTGACGGAGTTACGTGTTGTTACGGCAGACTTACGCGAAGTTATGAAATGCAATACAGCTGACACTATACCTCTGTCTTACACTTTACGAAAGTCTCCGTCTAACACAAACCCGCATGCTAAGCAATTCTCTCTCACCTGTTGTGTGTAACCAGGCCACTGCCCCTGCGTGACGACACACTCTGATACATGTGCAATCCTCTTACCTCTTGGCTAACCTCTGGCTCTCGGCATAGGCAACGAAACTTTGACAATATTCCACGTTTCCAACTCTTTACTATTCCGTGACACTACAATACAAACTGCTGGAAAGTGACGGAGAGGAAGCCTTTGCACCGTGTACTGGGATACTCCCATTGGGAAAAGCATGGCAAGAAAATGGTTTTCTCATTTTAAGGCGCTTTGTTTGACATTAGTGAATGTCCATGTGCAGGATGACCTTCAGGGTTTGATGAAGGTTGTTTAACTGCATTAATCCACAATGATCCATGCCGGTGTTCTCAAGAACTGGCATATGTGTTGAAATGTGATCACTCCACCACTGTGCGACATTTGCATGCAATAGGGAAGATTCCAAAATCGGGTATATGGGTACCGCATGCAATAAGCCAAAATCACAAAAATCACTGATTGGCCGTATGTGCATTTCTGCTTGCCCGTCATCAGTTGGTTCACGAGTGACACTGACCATTCCTATCCTGTATTGTTACTAGTGATGAGAAATTGCATCTTTATGCTAAAATAAGGAAAAGAAAGGAATGGTTGAGCCCAAACAAAGGAGCACTTCCCTGTACAAAGATCAGTATACATCCACAAAAGATAATGATATGCATATGGTGGCACAGCGGCAGTGTGGTGTACTACGAATTGATTCTCTGAGGTGTAACCAACACTGCTGACATGTGTTTTCATTGGCTGAGATATCTTGCTGACATAAGCCAAGAACAAAGACCAGGAAGACTGTGTGAAGTGCTACTACTCCGTGATAACACCCACCCAAATTCTCCTAGACTGAGAGAAAGCACTATGCAGAAGTTGGATTGGGATGTCATTTGGCACTCACCTTATTCACTTAATCTTGCATCCTCAGATTCTTATCTTCCCCACTCTCTATCAAACAACCTTCAAGGAACCTCCTTTCCAGACAAAAATACACTCCAAACATAGCTCACCAAGTCCTTCGCACCAAAACCGTGCGATTTCTACAGCTGCAGAATAAAAAAGTTACCCCAGCACTGGCAGACTGTTGTAAAAAGTGAAGGAGAATATATTATATGACTAAAGCCTGTTGTGTTTGTTAAACTTATTAAAAAACGCTACAGACTTGTGCCCCAACGTAATGTGAATAGCATGTGCAAAAATTTAATGCATAAACTACATCTACATCTACATCTACATTTATACTCCGCAAGCCACCCAACGGTGTGTGGCGGAGGGCACTTTACGTGCCACTGTCATTACCTCCCTTTCCTGTTCCAGTCGCGTATGGTTCGCGGGAAGAACGACTGTCTGAAAGCCTCCGTGCGCGCTCTAATCTCTCTAATTTTACATTCGTGATCTCCTCGGGAGGTATAAGTAGGGGGAAGCAATATATTCGATACCTCACCCAGAAATGCACCCTCTCGAAACCTGGCGAGCAAGCTACACCGCGATGCAGAGCGCCTCTCTTGCAGAGTCTGCCACTTGAGTTTGTTAAACATCTCCGTAACGATATCACGGTTACCAAATAACCCTGTGACGAAACGCGCCGCTCTTCTTTGGATCTTCTCTATCTCTTCCGTCAACCCGATCTGGTACGGATCCCACACTGGTGAGCAATACTCAAGTATAGGTTGAACGAGTGTTTTGTAAGCCACCTCCTTTGTTGATGGACTACATTTTCTAAGGACTGTCCCATTGAATCTCAACCTGGTACCCGCCTTACCAACAATTAATTTTATATGATCATTCCACTTCAAATCGTTCCGCACGCATACTCCCAGATATTTTACAGAGGTAACTGCTACCAGTGTTTGTTCCGCTATCATATAATCATACAATAAAGGATCCTTCTTTCCATGTATTCGCAATACATTACATTTGTCTATGTTAAGGGTCAGTTGCCACTCCCTGCATCTACATCTACATCCACATTTATACTCCGCAAGCCACCCAACGGTGTGTGGCGGAGGGCACTTTACGTGCCACTGTCATTACCTCCCTTTCCTGTTCCAGTCGCATATGGTTCGCGGGAAGAACGACTGTCTGAAAGGCACAGGCACAGGCACAGGAGACAAAAACAAATATATTTTGTGAAACAGCCATGTGTTGGAAGCCCATATTGTGCAATCACTGAGAATGTGTATAGCAGATAGCAGTCATTGTGTCTAACATTGTCATACCAAATCTTAGTTTGAGATATGCAGTATTTTGTGATGCCACACTCTTTGGCACTGAATCAGTGAACAGCTGATAGTACTAGTGCCTACACGACAATTGCAGTGTCAATATGGAGCACTGCACTGGGGGGAGAACTATGAGACATGCACTTTGTTTACGGTGCAGCTGAGGGCAACAGTCGAATGGGCCAGTGAATGCATCACGAACGTTTCCCTGAACGCAGATGTCCACATTATCGTACATTTACTGCAGTCCATACTCAACAGGAAAATACTGGCACACTGATGGTAAACAGGGCTAAGGTGGTTAGACCACAACAGCACATACACGTAACACTGAGGCGGAAGTGCTGTAAGCACTCTCTCCGTCTTCAGGCAACAAGTGGCCCATCGGGACCGTCTGACCGCTGTGTCATCGGATAGGAGGGGCGTGTGGTCAGCACACTGCTCTCAAGTGCTGTTACATTTTGAGAAAAATCAAGAGAAGTGCGCAAGCAGTTGCTGCTGTGCTTGGTATTCACCATAGTTTAATGTGGGATTCGTTGAGTGAACAGCTGCTTGATCCTTAGGATCATATGAGAGTTCAGGCCAAGGGACCAGATGACTATCCACCTCATCTTGAGTATGTACTCTGGTTCCTGCAACAGGCTAATGAACACTCACGTTTTCCTGAAGTTGTTATGTTTACAGATGGGGTTCAACTTATTCAGAAATCACAACAGTCACAATTAACTTATATGGTCAGATGTAAGCCCACTTACTACAGTAGTGTGAGGTTCGTCAGAGAGGTTTTGCAGTAAACATGTGGGCCAGTATCATTGCCAACTACTTTACTTTGTCCTCGCTTGTTGCTTACTTGCTTCAGATGGACAGTCTATATAATGTTCTCGGAAGTTTACCTGGCGACTTTATTGGAGAAGGTACCCTTAGCTACTGGAAAGAGGTTACAGTTTCAGTGTGAAGGGGGCCCAGCTGTGCAAAACCAATCCGAGTAGTATTAACCAGTACTTTTGGCAACTGGAGGATTGGCCATGGAGTATCTGTACATTGGCCTGCAAGATCCCCAGACCTCACCCCATTAGACTTCTTTCTCTGGGTCTACAAGAAAGATGATGTGTATACTGCCCCTGTTGACTTGGAGTTAGAACTGGTTGTAAGAATTATTGCAGCAGTCACACAAATACGCAACACACCACACATTTTCCAGTGAACACAGGACTTCCTGCTACATCAACACCAACTATGGCTGATGTTAATGGTGCTTATTCGGTTACGAGCATTTTATTTGCAGGCACACATACACTACTGGCCATTAAAATTGCTACACCAAGAATAAATGCAGATGATAAACGGATATTCATTGGACAAATGTATTATACTAGACCTGACATGTGATTACATTTTCACGCAGTCTGGGTGCATAGATCGTGAGAAATCGGTACCCAGAACAACTACCTCTGGCCGTAATAACGGCCTTGATACACCTGGGCACTGAGTCAGACAGAGCTTGGATGGCGTGTACAGGTACAGCTGCCCATGCAGCTTCAACACGATACCACAGTTTATCAAGAGTACTGACTGGCGTATTGTGATAGCCAGTTGCTCGGCCACCATTGACCAGACGTTTTCAACTGGTGAGAGATCTGGAGAATGTGCTGGCCAGGGCAGCAGTCGAACATTTTCTATATCCAGAAAGGCCCGTACAGTACCTGCAACATGCGGTCGTGCATTATCCTCCTGAAATGCAGGGTTTCACAGGGATCGAATGAAGGGTAGAGCCACGGGTCGTAACACATCTGAAATGTAACGTCCACTGTTCAAAGTGCTGTCAATGTGAACAAGAGGTGACCAAGACGTGTAACCAATGGCATCCCATACCATCACGACGGGTGATACACCAGTATGGCGATGACAAATACACGCTTCCAATGTGCGTTCACCGCGATGTTGCCAAACACGGATGCCACCATCATGATGCTGTAAACAGAACCTGGATTCATCCGAAAAAATGACGTTTTGCCATTCGTGCACCAAGGTTCGTCGTCGAGTACACCATCACAGGCACTCCTGTCTGTGATGCAGCGTCAAGGGTACCTGCAGCCACGGTCACTCTGCTGATAGTCCGTGCTACTGCAAACATCGTCGAACTGTTCATGCAGATGGTTGTTGTCTTGCAAATGTCCCCATCTGTTGACTCAGGGATCGAGATGTGGCTGCACGATCTGTTACAGCCATGTGGATAACATGCCTGTCATCTCAACTGCTAGAGATACGAAGCCATTGGGATCCAGCACGGCGTTCCGTATTACCCTCCTGAACCCATCGATTCCATATTCTGCTAACAGTCATTGGATCTCGACCAACGCGAGCACCAATGTCACGATACAATAAACTGCAATCAGGATAGGCTACAATCCGAGCTTTATCAAAGTCAGAAATGTGATGGTACGCATTTCTCCTCCTTACACGAGGCATGACAACAACGTTTCACCAGGCAATGCCAGTCAACTGTTGTTTGTGTATGAGAAATCGGTTTGAAACTTACCTCATGTCAGAACGTTGTAGGTCTCGCCACAGGCGCCAACCTTGTGTGAATGCTCTGAAAAGCTAATCATTTGCATATCACAGCATCTTCTTCCTGTCGGTTAAATTTCGTGTCTGTATCATATCATCTTAGTGCTGTAGCAATTTTAATGGCCAGTACTGTAGTAACCTCTCACATATTCAGTACTCCAGCAAAATGTTTTTCTGACACATGGTTGTTTCACAAAATATATTTATTTTTGTCTTTGTCATCATTGTTGGCAGTTTGTGCACTGAATTTTTGAACACCATGTATAAAAAAGTATGTTTTTTGAGGGCATGACAGCTGGCCCACCATGGCCTTGCTGAAGGAACCATTCTTGCATTTGCTTGAACTGGTTTTGCAAAACCTAAACCAAGATGGCTGGACAGAGTACATCAGCACTCCCTCTTTCAGTCGGTCTCTACCGTGCAGAATTCTCTCAGCCATACACAGCTTACGACAAAAAGTCTTATAGCACTGCACTGTGCCGCGCGGACTGAGGTGCCCTGTCATGGTTCGCGCGGCTCCCCCCGTCGGAGGTTCGTATCCTCCCTCGGGCATGGGTCTGGGTGTTGTCCTTAGCATAAGTTAGATTAAGTTGTGTGTAAGCTTAGGGACTGATGTCCTCAGCGGTTTGGTCTCACAAGATCTTACCACAAATTTACACTCTGCATGTGACTCTGGGACACTAATGTACGAGGTGTGATTGGAGCATTTTAAGAATGGATCCGCTACTGCTTACTGGTTTGGCGGGCAGGTACATGGAGGGTGGGGAGTGATGCATTGCCTCCTTCTTGAATGCCCTCTGACAGGAAACTGCTTTTCATAGTGGCAGTTGGTTGAGTCTGGGTCTGTTGGGACTTGTTGCTGGATTCTGTCTGTGTGAAAATGGACGTTTGTGTGAAATTTTGTTTTAAAACCAGGAAATCATCTTCTGAGACTTACAAACTATTAAAAACAGCTTTTGGAGATAAGTGTATGAGCCAGTCAAATGTTTTTGTCTGGTTCAACAGATTTAAAAATGACCGCGAATCATTTGAAGATGAACCACGGTCTGGCCATCCTGCCACCTCAAAAACGAGTGAAAATGTTGTGAAAGTTCACGACTTAGTGCACTGTTATCGTAGACTTACAATTAGTGAGGTGGCTGATGAACTTACTTTAAGTTTCTATGCAGTTCAGTCAGTTTTGACTGAAGATCTGAACATGCATCGAGTGTCCAAAAAATTCATTCCAAAAGTGTTGTCAAGTGACCAGAGACATTACCGACTTGAAGTGTGCCAAGTGACCAGAGCCATTACCAACTTGAAGTATGCCGAGAACTGATTAATTGGACTAAAACTGACCCAGATTTTTTAAATAGGGAAATTACAGGTGACAAATCGTGGGTATATAGATATGATCCTGTAACCAAAGTGCAGTCTTTGCAGTGGAAGACTCCAGATTCACCATGACCGAAAAGCATGGCAATGTCGGTCAGAGGTGAAGACAATGTTGCTGATTTTTTTCGATTCTGCCAGTATTGTGCATCACGAATTTACGCCTGGAGGACAGACAATTAACCAGGAATACTAAAAATGTGTCCATGAGCATTTGCAAGAAAATGTGCGGAAGAAAAGGCCTGCATTCTGGGAAGACAGGAGTTGGGTGCTACACCATGACAATGCTCCGGCTCATTGTGCCTTCTCCATTGTAGACTTTTTTTACCAAATTCGAAATTCCTGTGCTTCCACAACCACCATATTCCTCTGATTTGGTCCGTGTGAACTTCCAACTGTTTCCTAAACTGAAATTTTCACTGAAAGGGAAGCGATTTGACTCAATTGAAGACATCCAGGCAAATATAGAGAGCATCCTTAACACACTTCAGGAAAAAAAAAAATTGAGGAATGTTTCCGAAAGTGGAAACACGTTTGGAGTCCTTGTGTTCAGTCAGAAGGGGACTATTTTGGAGGAGATGCATCCCAGTAGCATGTAAGTACCACCAATGTACAATTACAAGCTCATTCTTAAACCTTTCCAATCACACCTCGTATATGTCTCTGTAACTTCACTTCAGTCTGTTTGCATAACTAAGTCAGAAATGATGTTGATGAGTGAAATGTTGAGTTCAGGAGAATAAGATGGTGGTGGTGGTTAGTGTTTAACGTCCCGTCGACAACGAGGTCATTAGAGACGGAGCGCAAGCTCGGGTTAGGGAAGGATTGGGAAGGAAATCGGCCGTGCCCTTTCAAAGGAACCATCCCGGCATGTGCCTGAAACGATTTAGGGAAATCATGGAAAACCTAAATCAGGATGGCCGGAGACGGGATTGAACCGTCGTCCTCCCGAATGCGAGTCCAGTGTGCTAACCACTGCGCCACCTCGCTCGATAGGAGAATACTACCCTATACTATACCTCTTGGTACATGATTTTATCGTTAAAGCATTGTAGTGTGAGAAGGTGGTGTAGTTATTCACTTTCATTATTAAATACTGTTGTGTATCCTACAAGTAATCTTTAACTGTGCAGTATGCATTGCTTATGAATTAAGTTTTATCTGCCTTTTTGAACAGTTGATTTTACTTCATATTTCTCATCCCCTTGGCCATTTTATTACACAATTTTATTCGCTGGTAGGAAATACTGTTCTGATTTTTGTTTGTTTTTCCTTGGTGAATCCAAGTCCAAACTGGTTCTTGATTCATGATTATGTATATTAGGACAGCCAAATGAATACAAAACAGATGGGAAAAAGTAAGTAAACTGTTTATTTCCAAAGCAATCGCCATAACTGTTAATACATTTATGACACTGTAAGACAAAACGGTCAATTTGGTGAGACTGGTTCAAATGACTCTGAGCACTATGGGACTTAACATCTGAGATCATCAGTCCCCTAGAACTTAGAACTACTTAAACGTAACTAACCTAAGGATATCACACACATCCATGCCCGAGGCAGGATTCGAACCTGCGACTGTAGCAGTCGCGCGGTTCCAGACTGAAGCACCTCGAACCGCTCCGCCACTCCAGCGGTGAGACTGGGATGCATTTGGCAGACTTCTTACTAGTCACTGCTTATGAAGTACTTTTCCAACCAGCAAGCAGAAGCGTTTTCTACTACTGTGATATGTACACATCCTTCCAGGGCAGATATAATTAGTTCAGAGGCCTCAATAAAACTTTTGTTAACTGTTTCGCAGCTATTATAGCACTAAACTTCAAGCATTTGGATGTCCTGCTTGTCACCAAATATCTCATTGCTAATCCTGGTATCTCGTCGACAGCGATTGTCTCTTTCATTAACGCATTTTCCATCTCTGTATCAAGTCGTATCAATATTAATTTTCCGAAAACGGTTTATGAAAATTTTTCGTTTCCGTGGTTCTGATTTCTGCCACTACATTAACAGGCGGCGAGTCGCTCTTTTTACAACCCTTCTCGGGCCCTTTTTCTCCTTTTCGTTGTTTTCTATCGTTCTTTGCCAGCTACAGCTAAAGACCATTGTGATCATTGCTGAAAATACACTTCCAGCACCAGCAGTCCATTACCAACGGGCGTGTTAGATGCATATCCACGGGCGTGTTAGATGCATATCCAGCAGGGTCGTTGGTGCTTTTGGTGGTGGCGGTGTGTGGCGCAGATTGGGAAAGGCCTCCGACAGAATTCTGTCAATTCGGCAAGAAAGCATTGGTGCGGGTTCACCAGCGGCTGGTGATGGTGGTGCCGATGCCAGAACACCAATATTCTCATGGAGCACACCTACAAACAAAACATGAACGTCTCAAAGTAACAACAAGAAAGTATTTTTGTAGAATGATGAATGAATTACTGCTCGCGCATCTGTCCCTGAACAATCCGAGTTGTTAACCATGAGCTTTGGTTCGAAAATGGCGGTTCCACGCGTAGATATGAGGGATCAACACCAATAGCCAGATTGTATCTATATATTTAGTCTCATTCTCCGGCAAGTCGTCCATGATGAATATCACACAATCGTCAGTGAATAGTAACTGCGGGGCAACCTTTAGTTTAGTTGTTAGACATCTAACCTTGTAAAATGACGTTGCCAACTGACATCCGATAACATAAACAAAGTTGTTGAAGGCCCAAGGCTCGTTTCAACATATTTAATACTTAACAATCTGGTATTGTCAATAAATATTGAAAGTGTGCAGCCCCATTGAATCACTTGGCAATGTACATTAAAATGATAATATCTAATTATTAAAATACAATTTTGGTATTCCTAAGTGATAAAATATACGAGAGTTAATATTGTCTGCGACCGAAACGAACGACGAGACATTCACAAGCAAACAAAATATATCTTATAAATAATACGCGAAACACAACTGTCATTTTTAATTTGTTGCAGATACAAAATCAAACATGGAAGTTCTTTGAATCTTCACATATATTTCCACGAGCAGTGGTTAACTGGCGCCAGTAGTTTGGCGCTAGTTTATGATGCTATGGCAAATCCTAAATTTAATTAGGAATAGAAATTCGTAATTTGGAAAAAATTAAATATTTTAAAAGCTTTTGACGCCAGTTCATTATAATCCTTCGTCTGCCGCTAGGCGTCTCTGCCTGTACAAACAAGATCAGTGAGCTTCCTTGCGTTAGTAAGTTTTTGTTTGTGGTCGTTACAAGTTAATTTGCGCAGAAAATATGACTAGAAAGTGGCCGTCGTACCTTGTCATTCATTTCTTAGAGTTATATGAGCAACGACCCTGTCTGTGGGATCACAAAAGTCCATTGTACAAAAATAGGAATTTGAGAGAAGAAGCTTTACAGGAAATAGTTGAGGCTATGAGTGAATATGTACGCAATTTTGATGTTAACATGGCGAAAGCAAAAATACGCAGTCTCCGGAATGCGTACATGTTGGAACTCCACAAGGTTTGGCGTTCAAACAGAAACGCAGAGTCTCCTGACGATATTTATACCCCGACAGTGCCTTGGTTTCCTATTGCTGACCGCTTCCTGAAGTACGTCGTTGAAACAAGAGAACCGAGAAGTCCTCAGGTAAGCAATAATTACATTCAGTAATCATATATGTGGTGCGGTAATATCAGTGATGTAATTTAGATGTTTAACTTGTTGGCAAAATATTGACAATACCTGTTGATTGTGGGACGATTGTTCAGTACTGTGTGTTATAACGGATGCACTCTATTATTGAGCAATCGCTGATCGACAGCTGAAAGAATAGGCTAAGTATGTCAGAAACGAAAAGTCAAGTGTTTATGCCGTCACCGTACTGTGCGTTATAGCATAATAGACGTTAGCTGCTGTGACATAACAAAAGTAGTTTTGATTACTTAAATGTCTGCTAGGAAATAATAATTAGTAAAGAAGACTGATTTCTACTCGACATCACTGAACGACTAATAAAATCATAACGGATGAGTTAATGTATCGTAAGGAAAAGCTATTAACGTGACGGGTAAAAATCCTTTGCGAAATTATTTATGTGTTTGTCAGAGACCACAGCTATGAAATGTGTAAGGCTATAGAATTACGTTCTACCGATTTTTCGCCATTAAAGTGCATAAAAAGAAAGATCCGTAGAAAGTGACAATCCGATTGGGAGTTGGGCGTTGCCATCGAATGTGAATTCGAAGTAGTTATAGTTGCGGTGACCTACTGATCCATAGCTTAGCGCTAGGTGGTAGATCGTTTGTGGATTGGCGAAATGCAAGAGTGTAATGACGCGAGAATGTCTGTTGTTATTGTTATCGCGAGACATGGTCACAGCTGACGATTGGGATCGGTAGTTTCAGTATTTCCGGTAGGTTTACAGTATCCGATTTTAACATTACTTTGCTTGCGTTGTGTATTTATTTCTCGTATAATTTCAGAGGTGACTGTATTTATAAGCTTGTGGACTAATTAAGGGTACCATAGCCACATTACTACCATTTAAAGTGGTGTCTGAGTGAGTGTGTTAATCACATTTCAGTAATGATCAGCGTTGTATAGTGAAATGTTCATTAGTAACTGAAAGTTAATTCGTCTCGGACTTTAAAAAATTTATTAACATGCAAAACACCATTAGAAATATTTATTTTGTTAATTTTTGTCATTTATACAGTAATAGCCTTTTTACTGGTATCTAATTGCTCTCTGATGATGTGTACTTTTGTTGGCAAGATTAATTTAGAGATGTGCAACGCAGATTCATGTAATACACTAGTTTGGGAATTGGGTTTTGCCTGATTGTGCATTCAACAAATCTTTTTATTGCCCATACCTGTTCGCTCACATGTGTGCCAGTATGTTACATATTTCATTCAGTTCTGGAAAATATGTGTTTCTTACACAGTTATTACTTAAAAAGTAGGATTAAAAACATTTTAAGTGTTGGTATTTGTGATCATTACTTCTGTGTCTAGGTTGTTTCGTAGGACCTTCTCTAAACAGTCATTTAGCTTGTCATTTGAACAATGTGTTTTTGTGAATTTTCTTGGTGAGTTAGCAACTCACTTTAGGTATATCTCTGACCATTATGTTGCTGCATGAAAATTATTTTCTTGTAGAGTGGCTGGTCTTCCTGTTGATGTTAAACCATTTTTCTGGTTGGTGTGGTGCCTCATTTAGACTTAATTTTTTAAAGTGTTCGTAGGCCTGTCTTCTTGAATTGTCTTTTTTGCGTAGTTCCTGTGATGTGCCAGGGAGTGTGTGCCATTGCAAATTGTAATTTAATCATTTATGATATCTTCCCTATCCTCTTACCCCCTTTAAAAGGAAGTTTGCTTGAGTGGTGAGGTTTTGGCATAGGTTATGGTTGGAATGTTCCAGGCTGTGAGGTGTCAGGATGCATTGTTTTAAAATTTGTATTTGCCTGCACTGTGTATTCTGCCTGGCAAGAGTCGGTACAGTATACGCCTGATCCCTATAATTTTTCAGCATATGTGACCTGTGTTCTTAGTTTCTTTCGGAGTCACATTGTCTGTTCGCTGTTCTGTTTAAATCCCCTGTTTCTTTAACGTGTGGTGTACTTTTTGGAGTATAGTTATTGCAAGTGAGTATGTGCCACTTTGTTGCACGTGTAGATTTATCTTTCACTGTGTGGTGTTTTTAAGACTTTATTGGACAGTAATTGTTTGTGGAGACTGTAATGTTGATTCTGTGGTGGGATATAGTGTTGTTGCTGCCCAGTTTGGGAATCTTTCCAACCATAAAATGTTGCTTTAAAATCAATAACCAATGGTTTTTCTGAGCATGATGGTCAAAAGTTAACCATGAAAGATACTGGCTAGGTAGGTGCAGATGTAGAAAATTTCTTTTCTGAATCATAAAGTGAACTTTTTAAAGCAGGCTGGATAGAAAAATTTAATTTTTTTTCTTAAAACATAATCCAATAGCACTTTGAGAATTGTTTCACTTGAAAACTTAAAAGGGTAAATGTAACAGAATCAAGGATAAAAAGGCAAATAGCTCCTGGGATCAGACTATCTTGTGCTAAGAAGAGTGCCTTACCTGGTTTGAAGGACTTGCTGAAATCATGAATTGAAACTCTGTCATCAGCAATACTATAAAAAAATCCTCCAGTCTATTGTTAAAAGTAAAATGCTTATGCTGTACTCAGAAAATAACACACTCCAATCATATGGCAAGAAC
Source organism: Schistocerca americana (assembly GCF_021461395.2). Taxonomy (NCBI): domain Eukaryota; kingdom Metazoa; phylum Arthropoda; class Insecta; order Orthoptera; family Acrididae; genus Schistocerca; species Schistocerca americana. The sequence continues at coordinate 143,320,769 of NC_060129.1, forward strand.
TATTTGGACAGCTGTTAAACAAAAATAATGACCCAAATTAGGCCTAAACTGAGCACTCTGAAATTTTTACAATTTCATGTTTTTGGTTTTGAGATTAGATGATTATCGGTTACACTGTACCCGGTAGTTCAGATTTACTTGTGCCCCACACACCACATGCATCATCAGTGGACATTACTTTCAAAAATACTACCCCTAAAGAGATCACAGAATTAATAAGGTCAATAAAAAGTAATAATTGGCTTGATACAATGGTGTTTCTACCAGAATATTAAAATCTTGTCACCTTGATAACATTCCCATTGAGCTATCTATGTAATCAGTTAATGATTCTGCTTCTGGTCTTCCCAAAATTGTTGAGAAAGTGACATGTGATAGAATACTGACTTATTTGACTGAACAGAAGCTTTTAACTTTTCTGTTTGAATTTTGTAAAGGATCTTTAACACAGAAAGCAAACAGAAATTTCACAAATGAACTTATCACAGTGTTAATTGTATTTTTCCACCAAGCTAGGACCTTAGATTGCCTTGATCACAAAATACTCAAGTGTTAAGGCATTAATGCCATCCTTCTTGGTTTGGATAGAATAAAATCTTTATTTTCCCACATGTCATATACAATAATTTGATCATACATGACTTAACAGTATGGCTCGGGGGTTGGCCATCTTTAGTTTTTAAAAAACTAACTCAAGTTTGCATCTGTGGTTTTGGAGAGGGGTCATGCAATGTCCACAGAGAACTGCTGATAACAATGACTAAGATTGATTGTCTTAAGAGTGAAGCTTTAAGATTGATTGTCTTAAGAGTGAAGCTTTTCTATCAATGTTTGCTGTACCAACACATTTGGTTTTGAAAGGGATCTGCATTGAGCAAAACACAGTTTTGTCTTTTCCTATATTTTCCATGCATATACTACTTGTATACACACAAATTTGAGTTTTTAAGATATTATTTACAAATTTGAAAAACAGTTTTGTATATTTACCTCGTTACCACTTGCTTTCTTGTCTCTTATGTTAAGTTAGAACCATAATGTTTGTTATACAACCAGTCTGTTAACTGCTGGCTATTTTTAATGCTATAGAACATGTGAAACTGTGAAATATTATCTTGTGGGTTACTCACAAACGAGGGTGAATGAATGGCTGTGGGCTGTGATTCCTTGTACGTTGGCCTATATCACTGTGTGGATTGTTTCAAATAAGTCGATCCCACTTCTGGGGACCTCTCCTAACTAGTAGCAGATCACCTGACAGCTGAAGAAGTGAATACAAAATGCAGACTGTAATATGAAATGGTGGTCAAAAGTATGTATGGAACATACGTGTATCTATGAAATAGTTAATTCCAGGAACACTGTTAGCTACAGAGTGGTAAGTTTTCTCTGAATGAATTTCTAAAAATATTTGTGCAGTGAGTAACCTTGTAGGCAAGTAAAACGTGGACAGTGGACTGTGAGGGCAAGAAGAGGACAAGAGCTTTTGAAATACGGTTCTGCGGGAGAATACTGAGGATTGGGCATGTAGACTGAGTAACTGTTGACGAAATACTAAATGATATTGGGGTGGGGGTGGGGAAGGGTTTGTGGTACAGCTCGACTGAAAGAAGGGATAAATTAACGAGACACATTCTGAGATGTCAAGGAATTGTCGGTTTGGTAATGGAGGGTAGTGTGGGTGTTAGAAAATGCAGGAGGAGACCAGCACGTTGAAGTACGTGTAGGCTGCAGTAGTTGTGGAGAGATGAAGGTATTTGTATTGGGTAGAGAAGTATACAGGGCTGCATCAAAGTAGCCTTGTGGCTGGTAAGAGCAGCAGTAGGTTATGAGGGGTGTGTGTGTGTGTGTGAGTGTGTGTGTGTGTGTGTGTGTGTGTAAGATCAAATTTTGACAGGAACAATAGAATGTAAAAGCTTTAGTAATTTGTACGGTGGTAGCTGCCTGAATGCTTCGGAAGTAACACAATACCCTTACATTGTCTGATTAGCCCCCCCTCCACACACACACACACACACACACACATCTCTACTACAGTGCTGGCTCACATTCACTACTGTGGGTGCATAAAGTTGTATGAAATGATCGTATGGCATTGTTGGCCAGGAGGCCCCATTCGGGGAAGTTCGGCCGCCGTATTGCAAGTCCTTTTTTAGTTGACGTCACTTCGGCGACTTGCGAGTCAATGATGATGATGATGAACACGCAACACCCAGTCATTAAAGAGTCAGAGAAAATCCCTGACCCCGCCGGGAATCGAACTCGGGACACCGTACGCAGGAAGCAAGAGTTAGGTATTGATGTTCACACAGTGAAATTCTTTGTCATTAGCAGTTCTGAAGATAAACTTTATTAATGCGAGAGTCATGATCAGAGTTAAGTTTTTACTGCTTTGAAAATTACTTTCACTCTGCTTACTGATTATGCAATGTTTGCAACAGTTGTGTGCTTCAATTGATTTTGTTTCACATTCCACTAACATTTAGCTTTAAAACAATATTTTTATTTTATATTGTGAAAATGTAACTTTGAGATATAATTTTTAGACTCCCAGCAGCCTTTCTTGTCTCTTATCACAGGTTAAAGGTCTAAATTCTTACTTTTGAAGCATTAAAATTATACTTCAAATTGAGATTTTTTATCATCAGTTTGGGGGAAAAAAGTTTTAAGGGGAGTGTCTTGACTCCCCACTCCCATATTCTCTCGTCTCCATTACTGATATCTTCTTTTCAAACTTTGTATCTCTGCGTTAGAAAAAGGGGGGAGGGGGGTAGAGTTTGTCACCAAATTGACTAGGATGTTATTACAGCAACAGCACTGGCTTGTACAATAAAATAAGATGTCTGCTTATAACATTCTCATCGTATCAGGCAATCTGTCGCAGCATAAGTCCTGGAGGCAGTTACTGTAAAATTCCAATTTTTGAAAAGTTAAAATTAAAAATCATATTGTATTATGTTGTTATAAACACGTTTATTGTACCTTAAAAACAAAATTAAAGTATTATTACACAGGCAAACAACACTTAAAATACAATAGGACCAGCTACATGCTCACTGCTCAAAACTCAAAACCAGACTGACAATCCTCAGAATTGTTTAAAATTATTATTTCATTAGTTAACAATTAACTCGTACAAAAAATGAAAATACGTATATAAATGTGTGTCTGCTCAGAACAGTAAGTACACTAAGATATTAGTACATGTCTGTTATTTCTTTCGAGAATAAACTCTTACATAAGAAATTACAATAATACATTTATATTTTTCATTAATTACTAGAGACTTCCTTCACGGGAATTATTCCCTTCATTTACAGAGCTTCTACACTTTGAACTGAAATAGATTAAACAGTCATTTTCTCAGTTATGAGTTTTTTTTTTATAAGAGTTACATATATTGTTTACATGTGCAATCCTGAATTAGACTGGGAAATGTTCATTTTAAATATGCCTCAATGGGCTGTTGAGTTTCATGCTGTCGCTTCTTCTGTTCTTTGTCATTCCTGATTTGGTAATAACATTATTAATTTATCTTTGTTAATAGCAGTGGGGCTCTGTGGATGTGGATTGAATTACAGCAGCTAGCCCCGTTCATTTACTGCTTTATTTATGCCACAGTGTGGTTTGGGCTTTCACCCATCTTGTATACACTTGCATGCTTGTCAGTATAAGTTTGTATCAGCTGTGTTTTGAACAGTGCAGGTCCTGTCTGCCCTGTGATTTGTGTTTTTCTTGCTAAAGCAGAACAATGAGCCACAAATTGTGGAATGAAGGAGAGTTGTTGTGTTGCAAATGCGGTTGATAATAACATTATACTGATGAACTTTAAAATGTGTTATAATAAATGAATGTGGGTGCAAGCACGAAATGTCTTGGTGTAAATGAAGCTGTACAAAAAGTGGGTGGTTGCTGTATTTCTTCAGACAGATATATTACGCATGGTGAACATTAATAATTAATTAATAAAACTGACAAACTACGGGGACGGATTCCTGACTGGAAATGGAGAAAATGAGGTCCTTTGAACATGAGTCAAGAGATGCGTCGTCGCCACGTAGGTGGCACTGAGAATGAAAGTTCCTCTGTCATGTGTCATGTGTTCCTTATGTTTTTCAAATGTTTTGCACTCTGTCTGATTGGCACAGTGTACTGTAAGCAGCAGACTGATCCAGTATTTATGTATGGAACAAGTCAAGATCGTGCTTGTGTACAGCCAAGCATGTGGAAATGGTTGAGAGGTAGTATGGTTATACCAAAACAAGTACCATCACAGACACCTACCACATCACTTAACATTTTGAGCCCTTTTTAGACATTTGTGGGATCATGGGTCCTCTCAGACAGACGAATGTGCAGGGAGGTGGCAGAATGCGTGTACACCAGATTTGGTGGACCAGGTTCTGCAGAAAACTGAGACAAATCCTAGTAAAAGTTCCAGGCAAGTGGCTGGTGAACATAGTGTAAACTAAAGTTAATGTGTGTCCTGCATGTCAACCACTATCATCCCTGTCAACTGCAATCACATGGAGCCCTCTTTGAACATTGACATGGATGCAATACAGCTCTGTACTGTGTTCAGGGCCGACTTGTTGCTGTTGCATACACACTGTCCATTTCTGGATACATGCCCATAGGACCTATCTTCCTCCATTTCCAGTTCAGGAATCCATCCATGCAGTTTGTTTTATTAATGCTCAACCTGTATAAAGGCTTCATGTCTCCTCATTCAGCTTCTTTCTCTAGCACTCCATTCCTAATCCATTTTCATCCTAGTTCTTAAATGCAGTTTTCATTCCACTTCATCCGTCTTTACTTCTCCCTCGATAGTTCTATCATCTCTGGACCAAACCTGGTTCAGTGCTTACCATTGGTTCATCTTTGACCTAGTGTGACACCTGTCCTTCATGTTCATCCTCCATTGTCCTCACCACAGGTTGAATCCCCTTTCTTCCCTCAGGAAGGACGACAAAAGTTCTTCGCCTTATGAAGTTTTTTTATTTTTTTATACTTAGTTTTTATTGACAGAATTTGGAAAATAGCCTTGTGAAGCTTAGTAGTGGCCAACCGTTCTCTCCTCAGCTAATATATTTACCAGTTTTCCCTGGGCTGAAAGTATTTCCTCATTTGTGGAGGGTTGTTCATAAATATCTTCAGGGTCTCATAAGATGAGGTGAAAATATTAGACGTACAGAAAAATCACACAAATTGGTGGATAGAGCATTTCTCTAATTTTAGATTTGTAATAGATGCTTTGGTGTAGTTTTTGCAGACTAGTAGGGGCCAGTTGTGTCTGAATATGCCATATAATGTAGTGATGCATGCATTTTGCATCCTCAAATTTGCTAATTGAGGCACAGTTTTGACTGCTCACCAACAGTTTTGTACCAAGTATTATGTAAAAGCTTCAAGACGTGAAACAATACATGGATAGCGTAAGGGCCAGTCAAATAAGAAATGAACACCAGCCACAATGGGACTGTGGTATGGTTCCATTTAAAATTAATCACCATATGCATTAAGACATTGATCCCAGTGGGAGATGAGAGGATCAATTTCGTAGAACAGTTGGGTGAAAATCGCATTAAGGATCTAGTCCGTGTGGAGGATGTTGCAGTGTTTCTCAACCAAATTTCTGAAGCGTAGCCTTCATTCCCTTGGCAGTATGGGGATGGGTGTCATTATGTAACAGAGTGGTTCCTTTAGACAGCATTCCTGGACATTTTGGATTAATGCCCTGTCACAGTTTCTGCAAGGTGTCTTCACAGCGCTGTGTGTCATTTGTGGTCCCACACTCGAGGAACTCTACAAGCAGAGGCCCCTTGCAGTCAAAGGTTATCCTGACCTTGCTGGAACTTGGGTAAACAGCTTTGGATTTCTTTTGTGGAGAAATTGTTTGCCCTTGTGTTGCTAGAATGCTTTCTGACAGTCACCATGTTGCACGATAGTGCTCTTTCCCACACTTTCAATAGGACAAAGGCTATGCATGAGCGATTTGGCTGAGAAATGCTGCAACAGCCTTCATAAAGCCCAGTTAAAGCCCAGTTACCTCGCCATTTGATTTTCACATATTTGGCGACCTGAAGAAAGATAAGCAGCAATGTTGGTTTCAATTGGACAAGGAAGTGTAAGGGTGGGTGGTGCGATTGTGCATCCATCAGCAGCTGACCATCTTTTACAAAACAGGAATTGATTGTCATGTCTCCCAGTGGGATAAATGTCTTGCTGCGTGTGATGATTACTTTCGAATGGACCCATTACATGGTCCCTTTGTTGCAGGTGTTCGCTTTTCATTTGACTGCCCCACAGACAACACACCCTATGAAACTGGCTTCTAATGTGGTTCGAAGAAAAAGCTGGCTCAGACCGTCACCAGAGAAGGTGGAGTGTGTGTGGGAACAAAGAGTTGCAGATATCGCAATTAACTAGTTGGCAACTGGGTCTGCATGTAAAACCATACTGGCTGCAGTTGTTCCATGCACTGACTACTTTGGATAGTGATGTATTGTGAGCTTCATCCTGAATCGCAATGACTTACAGTGGCTACTGGAGGAATATGCTCTTTCACAAAAGTTGGTTTTGAACGTTTAAGCCAAATTTCATGTGTCTGGAAATGTGAATCATCATAATGTGAGTATTTGGGAAGCAGAACATTTATACTGGTTTGTGGGAAATGTCACAGTTAACATCTTTGTACCACATCCTATTTCCCGAAGATCATGGGCCACTTATGTTTGCTGAGAAAAATGTGACTAGTTCAGAGAACTTGGACATGCTGCAGCTGTGGGGTATGCTACAATTACAGGAAGACAGTGTGGCTCCATTTTGCAACAAGATGGTGCTCCACCAAACTTCCTTGTAGACATTCGTGATTGACACAATGCAGAACAGCCACAATGTTGGATTTGACTTGATTCTCCTGCAGTGGCCCCCCACCATGTGATTCCTTCATACGGGTTATGTGGAAGGTCACACATTGCTGCTTCCACTGCTATTTAATTTGAAACTGTTGCAAGGAAGGATAATTAATGAGGATGCTGACTTAGACTTGTTGAGATGTGTATGGCAAGAGTCTGTCATACTGACATTGGCCACATTACAGTGTTCCCTTCGAAATGGTGGACACCTATCGCTTCTCGGGTCCAGTCTTCGATGCCCGGTTGACGTGACTCCCTCATCTTCAATAGCTGAAGAGGACGTGCTAGTTACATCTCAATGTTCTTAGATGTTTGTGCAATACCACCTGGGGTGCAGACTGCTCTATTCTACTGTGATTGTACAAAGCTCTGGTCCAGTCTCGTTTTAGACTACGGGAGTCCTGTCTACGGTTCTGCATCGCCTTTGACGTTGGAGATACTAGAATCCATCCACCATTGTGGGGTAACGACTTGCGACTGGTGCCTTCTGGACTAGCCCCGAGATAGCCTTCTTGCAGAGGTGGGGATTCCACCACTGTGAGTTTTGCGCCAACAACAGCTGATATCTTACACGCTCCACATTCGCTGCACCCCAAAGCACCCTAATTATGGTCTCCTTTATCCAGACACACAGATCAACCTCTCACGGCGGCGGCCATGATGTGGGCTTACCGTGGCCCCTTTACCGTTTCTTTTGAGCCCACGCACGTAACTCTCCGTGGTGTGTTTCTCGGCCACAGCTCTGTCTTGATCTCTCCATCAGTTCAAAAGATTCAGTCCCTCCGGAGGCCCTTCACCACCAATTCTACTATCTGCTCAGTTCGTTCCAGGTTTCAGAAGTGATTTATACTGATGGCTCTATGGTTGCTGGTCACACTGGTTTTGCTTACACCTATGCGAGACACGCGGAACTTCATTCCTTGTCAGATGGCTGTAGTGTTTCTTCTGCAGAATTGGTAGCCATCTTGCGCGCTCTGGACCATGTCCGTTTCTGCTCAGGACTGTCCTTCACTATCTGTAGTGACTACTTGAGCAGTTTGCAAGCTATCAGCCAGTGCTTCCCTCGCCACCCATTGGTCATAGTTATCCAGGACTCTCTTTCTCTCCTTGATCAATGTGGGTGCTCAGTGGTTTTCATTTGGACCCCAGGCCGTGTTGGGATCTGTGGCAATGAACTTGCTGATCGACTGGCTGCTTACTAATAGACCATTTCTTGCTATTGGCATTCCAGAAATAGACCTTCGCTTGGCATTACGTCGTCAGGTTTTGGGACTTTGGAATGCAGAATGACACTCTCTTTCTTTGCTGATCAAGCTCAGGGCGATAGAGGATTCTAAAACTATGTGGCGGTCCTCCTTACTGGCCTCTCATGAGGCCTCTGTCGTTCTTTGCTGGCACCGCATCGGCCATACTTGGCTGACTCACGGTTATCTCCTCTGTCGTGAGGACCCCCCCCCCCCCCCCCCCCCCCCCCACTCTTTGTCGTTGTGGATCAATGTTGACTGTGGTTCACCTCTTACTGGACTGTCCCGACTTAGCCGCCCTGCGACGGACTTTTAGCTTTCCTGACTGGCTACCCCTGGTGTTGACTGACAATGCCTTAGCGGCTGACCAAGTTTTATGATTTCTTTGTGATGGGAAGTGGGGAGGGTTTATCGTTTTATTGAAGGGTGGGACCTTTAACTTTATCGGTGGGCGGAGGGGATGGCATGCCATCTTGCTCCTCCCTTCGCCCCAATTGGACTGGCTTCGACTGGGTTTGGTGGTTCACCCCCGCCCTCTGCCCACTCCTTTCTTTATGGGGTCTGTTTTATCTTGAGTGTCTACCTGTGCTTCTTCCTTCATGCCCCTGTCATTAGTCACTTTCTTTCCCTCCTGTCCTCTTCCACCTTCTTCCTTCCTTCTGTCAATTTGTAATTTTAATCCATTGTAGTTCCCTCTTACAGTGTGAGGTTTTATCGGTTTTAGTCATTCCGAGGTCAGAGGGACTCAGGACCACGTACTTTGGTCCCTTCTCCAGTCCAACCAACCAAAGTGTTCCCATACTGAGCACCAGTAATGTGAGCAATAAAGTAGGATAGATTATCTGTTCACTGGTACATTTCTGTATGTCTCGAGTTTCTGTGCCATTTGCCATCTGAAACCGTGTCAGTGCTTACATTGCCTGTGCAACATATTTAACTGTGTGCTGGCTATATCCAGGAGTTGGGAGACGGTGAGGGGAAGCCGATGCCACAGGAGGGCTCGACGCTGGACGCGTCGTTCTTTGCGGAGGCGGCCCTGGGCAGCAGCAGTGTGCGGTCGCCTGCTGTCCCGAATGGCGCATCACGGGAGGACCCGCTGGAGGCGGCGCGCAAGCGCAAGATCTCGCTGCAGCGCGAGGAGCTCCCCAAGAAACTAAAGCTGGTCAACATCTCGGACACAGTGAGCAAGGCGGTGAGCTCGTTGCATCGCGCAGTGGACGCGATGCAGCAGGCGACGGCGCGGGGCGGAGGCGCGTCGGCGCCGTGTGACGAGTCGGAGGCGTTTGGCCGGGTGGTGGCGGCACACCTGCGTGCACTGCCGGTGGCCATGGCACTAGATTGCCAGGCCGACATCCTCAACTATCTGTTAGAGCAGCGGCGCAGTGCCCTGCCGGGGGCGGCAGGGGCGGCCGCTCCCGGGTCGTCGACGTGAGATGGCTGCGGTGCCTATGCAGGAGTACCAGGTGAGCAAAGGACATATCAAACGGGTGCAGCACAGTTAGCTGAAATGGTATTGATAATTGAGCGACAAATGTGAACAGTTGTACTGGTTGTGAATAATTTATATAGATCTACATCTACGTCTACAGTGATACTCAGCAGTCCACTTTGGGTGCGTGGTGGAGGGTACCTTGTACCATTGCTGGTTATTTCCTTTCCTATTCCACTCACAAGTAGCCCCCCTGCGGGTCCGGGGTAAGAATAGGCCCGAGGTATTCCTGCCTGTCGTAAGAGGCGACTAAAAGGAGTTTCAACTGTTTCAGCCTTCCATGTGATGGTCCCCCTTGGGGTTTGACCTCCATTTTTCAAAATTCTACAGAAGTACGAGCCTTTTGGGGAAGGACACCTTACGTGGTGTACCACTGGTCCTAAGTGCACTAAGACCTTGGCACTCAGCATTCTACCGGCGTTGTAACCATACCCGCTATTCCTCAAATTGGGCCTAAACGCCTGATGGGTTGTACAAGTTACACCCATAGTGGGTCCCCATCTGCACCAGCAATCATGATGGACTTTCCATGGCACCTGAAATCCAGCACGGTAGCCAGCCCGTTGTGGTGGGGTCGTCATGTACCCTCTAGGTTGTAGCCCCCTGACAACACAGGGATCATACTGCCGATACCTCAGCTGCACCCTCCCCACGTCGGCCAAGGAGTAGATGCTCCTTGGGGCATCAGGACTCCCGGCAACAGGTGGCCCTTGCTGAGGCTAGGTGGCGCCCGTGGGGAGAGCCCCTGGTCGGAGTGGGTGGTATCAGAGCAGACGTTTCGCAGATGAAACGTCAACACGCATCAGGTCGCTCTGCGGCCGAGTGTTTCAAAAGAAAAGGTACCGTTTCTAGTTCTGGTTCTCCTGCCCTTTCCCCCTTGGCTACTCCCTGGGAGGAGGGACAGGCCCGCCAGCTTAAGGCGAAGTACTTCCCCCGCTATTTGGTCTGTTCTCGAACCGATGGGGGGACGTTCGCCACCTCCAAGCCCATGTTCTTTGTTCAGCACATTGAGGACATCTTCGGGGAAATCGAGGCTCTCGGCAAGGTCCGTTCTTATCAAGATCACCTCCGCCACGCAGTCGGCGGCGCTCCAGGCGTGCGACCGCCTAGGGGACATCCCAGTATCCATTGTCCCGCATCTGGCTCTAAATAGGACGCAGGGGGTTATTTTTTATCGTGACCTCCTGCTACAGTCTGATGAGGAGCTCAGGGCCAACCTGGAGTGCCGAGGCGTGCATTTCGTCCGCCGAGTCCAGCGCGGCGCCAAAGACCGTCGCATCGACACCGGGGCCTTTATCCTCGCCTTCGAGGGGGACGTTCTCCCGGAGAAGGTAAAGGTGATGTGCTACCGGTGCGACGTGCGACCTTACGTCCCGCCTCCTATGCGCTGTTTTCGGTGTTTGCGCTTTGGGCACATGTCGTCACGGTGTGAGGCTGAGCCCCTTTGTGGCGATTGTGGACGTCCTCTTCGTGAGGAACATACATGCACCCCACCACCTTGGTGCGTTAATTGTCCTAGCATCCACTCGCCTAGATCCTCAGACTGCCCCACATATCAGAAGCAGAAGAAGATACAAGAACTCAAAACTTTGGATCGGCTCTCTTATTCTGAGGCCAGGAAGAAGTACGACTGCCTCCATCCCGTGCCGTTGACCACTTCGTTTGCCTCATTTGCATCCACTCCTTCCGCGGTATCCTCACCCCTATCCTGTCCCCCCTCCGCCTCCTCCGCCCATCAGGGGGCTCTGCCTCCGCCTCCCAAATCCCTCCCTTCCAAATCCTCCTCCCCCGTGGCCCCCGCCCCCTCTGCCCCAGGGGCCACCCTTCCTCCTCCTCCTCTCCCCCCGCCACCTGAGAAGCGATCCTCTTCTCAGGCGTCCATTGGGGAAACGTTCCAGACCCCAGCTTCCGAGGTCTGGCGTTCCAAAACGGACCCCGTGCTTGAGGACCTTCTTCGGGTCCAGCCCACCATCCCTGTGCCTCCTCGGCCTTCCAAAAAGGCCTCCAAGAAGAAGTCTCTATCCTCCTCTCCACCCCGGCGAGTTTCGTCTGACGCTCCATCCGTGAGTCGCTGCTCCCGGCTGTCCTCAGTTTCGCCGGGACGCTCTGCTGCCAGGCGCTCAGCTGGCCTCTCGTCGGCAAATGATGCTGCCCCTCCTACACAACCAGGGACAGCGGCCGCAGCTGGCGACGACTCGATGGAACCGGATCCGCCTCCCGCCGGTTGTAGCGTTGTTCCCTCGCAACCTGGCCCTCCGTGGTCGTCGAGGTGACCAGCTCTTCCCCCGTCTCGTTCCCCCAACTTTTTGGTTCCCCCAACTTTTTGACTAGCGATGGCCTTGTTACATTGGAACATAAGAGGTATTCGATCTAATCGGGAGGAATTACAACTGCTCCTCCGCCTGCACTGTCTGCTCGTCCTTGGTCTCCAGGAAACCAAGTTGCGCTCGACTGACCGTATTGCCTTTACCCACTATACCTCGGAGCGGTATGACCTCACCCCTGTGGACGATATCCCAGCTCATGGTGGGGTCATGTTGCTCGTTCGGGACGATGTCTATTACCATCCCATCCCATTGACCACCCCACTCCAAGCAATTGCTGTCCGTATTACTCTTTCTGCTTTTACTTTTTCAGTTTGTACCATCTACACTCCACCGTCATCTGCTGTTAGTCGGGCTGACATGATGCACCTGATCGTTCAGCTTCCCCCGCCGTTTTTATTGTTTGGCGACTTCAATGCCCATCATCCCCTTTGGGGCTCTCCTGCATCCTGTCAAAGAGGCTCACTCTTGGCGGATGTCTTCAACCATCTCAATCTTGTCTGCCTTAATACCGGCGCCCCGACTTTCCTCTCGGACTCTACTCATACCTACTCCCACTTGGACCTCTCGATCTGTTCTACCACTCTTGCCCGTCGGTTCGAGTGGTATGTCCTTTCTGACACCTATTCGAGCGACCACTTCCCCTGTGTCGTTCGTCTCCTGCACCACACCCCATCCCCACGTCCTTCGCGCTGGAACATACCGAAAGCTGACTGGGGACTTTACTCCTCCCTGGCGACCTTTTCGGACCACGATTTTCTCAGTTGTGACAGTCAGGTCGAATACCTCACGGCTGTTGTCATCAATGCTGCCGAACGTTCCATTCCTCGTACTACCTCTTCTTCACGTCGCATTTCCGTCCCCTGGTGGAACGAGGCTTGTAGGGACGCTATCCGTGCTCGACGACGTGCTTTACGCACCTTTCGCCGCCATCCTACGTTGGCAAATTGTATTGAATACAAACGACTCCGAGCGCAATGCCGTAGAGTCATCAAAGACAGCAAAAAAGCTTGTTGGGCCTCTTTCACCAGCTCCTTTAACAGTTTTACTCCCTCTTCCGTCGTTTGGGGTGGCCTGCGCCGGCTGTCGGGCATTAAGGCCCACTCCTCGGTACCTGGCCTGACCTCAGGTAATGAGGTCCTTGTTGATCCTGTGGATGTCTCCAACGCCTTTGGCCGCTTTTTCGCGGAGGTTTCATGCTCCTCCCATTACCACCCTGCCTTCCTTCCCAGGAAAGAGGCAGAAGAGGCTCGGCGACCATCCTTCCACTCGCTGAATCTGGAAACTTATAATGCCCCCTTTACTATGCGGGAACTCGAATGTGCGCTTGCACTGTCCCGGTCCTCTGCTCCGGGGCCAGACGCCATTCACGTTCAGATGCTGGCACACCTTTCTCCGGCGGGCAAAAGCTTCCTTCTTCGTACCTACAATCGCGTCTGGACCGAAGGTCAGGTCCCCATGCGTTGGCGTGACGCCGTCGTTGTTCCTATACTCAAACCCGGGAAGGATAGACACTTTCCTTCTAGTTACCGCCCCATTTCTCTTACAAGCTGTGTCTGTAAGGTGATGGAGCGCATGGTTAATGCTCGGTTAGTCTGGATTCTTGAATCTCGACGGCTACTTACTAATGTCCAATGCGGCTTTCGTCGCCGCCGCTCCGCTGTTGACCACCTTGTGACTTTGTCGACATTCATCGTGAACAACTTTTTGCGAAGGCGCCAAACGGTAGCCATGTTCTTTGACTTGGAGAAGGCTTATGATACCTGTTGGAGAGGAGGTATCCTCCACACTATGCACAGGTGGGGCCTACGCGGTCGCCTGCCCCTTTTTATTGATTCCTTTTTAACGGATCGAAAGTTTAAGGTACGTGTGGGTTCCGTATTGTCCGACGTCTTCCTCCAGGAGAACGGAGTGCCTCAGGGCTCCGTCTTGAGCGTAGCCCTTTTTGCCATCGCGATCAATCCAATTATGGATTGTATTCCACCTAATGTCTCAGGCTCTCTCTTTGTCGATGACTTCGCGATCTTCTGCAGTGCCCAGAGAACATGCCTCCTGGAGCGCTGCCTTCAGTGTTGTCTAGACAGCCTCTACTCATGGAGCGTGGCAAATGGCTTCCGGTTCTCTGAAGAGAAGACGGTTTGTATCAACTTTTGGCGCTATAAAGCGTTCCTTCCGCCATCCTTACATCTCGGTCCCGTTGTTCTCCCATTCGTGGAAACAACTAAGTTTCTAGGGCTCACGTTGGACAGGAAACTGTGTTGGTCTCCACATGTCTCTTACTTGGCGGCCCGTTGTACACGTTCCCTTAATGTCCTCAGAGTTCTTAGCGGTTCATCTTGGGGAGCGGATCGCACTGTCCTGCTTCGCTTATATCGGTCCATAGTCCGATCGAAGCTGGATTGTGGGAGCTTCGTCTACTCGTCCTCTTACACCGGCTCAACTCCATCCACCATCGGGGGATACGTCTTGCGACCGAAGCCTTCTACACTAGTCCTGTCGAGAGTCTTTATGCTGAAGCTGCCGAATTACCATTGACCTACCGGCGCGACGTACTGCTGTGTCGGTATGCCTGCCGGCAGTTGTCTATGCCCGACCACCCCTCTTACCAGTCCTTCTTCGCCGATTCTCTCGACCGTCAGTACGGGTTGTATGTGTCTGCCCTGCTGCCCCCTGGAGTCCGCTTCCGTCGCCTGCTTCGACAATTGGATTTTGCCCTCCCTACCACCTTCAGAGAGGGTGAGAGCCCAACACCACCTTGGCTTCAGGCTCCGGTTCATATTTATCTCGACCTCAGCTCACTCCCGAAGGAGGGTACTCCGGCTGCAGTGTATTGCTCACGGTTTGTCGAACTTCGTGCTCGACTTGCCGGTCACACCTTTATTTACACCAATGGCTCCAAAACTGACGGTGGTGTCGGCTGTGCCTTTGTCGTCGGGGCCGCCACCTTTAAATACCAGCTCCTCGACCAATGTCCGAGCTTTATGGCCGAGCTTTTTGCTCTCCATCAGGCCGTTCAGTATGCCCGCCGCCACCGCCATTCATCGTATGTACTCTGCTCTGACTCACTCAGTGCTCTTCAGAGCCTTGGAGCTCCCTATCCGGTCCATCCCTTGATTCAACGGATACAGCAGTCCCTCCATTCTTTCGCTGATAATGGTTCTCCTGTCAGCTTTCTGTGGGTTCCCGGACATGTAGGAGTGCCTGGGAATGAGGCTGCGGATGCTGCAGCCAAGGCTGCAGTCCTCCTGCCTCGGCCAGCCTCCAATTGTGTCCCGTCATGACGTTCGTGGGGATGTATGTAAGAGGCTTGTCGTTGTGGTGGGATGCTTGGTCATCCCTCCAAGGAAACCAGCTCCGGGCAGTAAAACCGCTCCCAACTGCTTGGACAACCTCCTCCCGACCATCTCGGCGAGAGGAGGTCCTTCTGACCAGGTTGCGGATTGGGCATTGCCGGTTTAGCCACCGCTACCTGCTCTTGGGTGACCCAGCCCCGCTGTGTCCGGTCAGGCCTTAACAGTGCGCCATGTTTTATTGTCGCGTCCCCGTTTTAGTCAATTTCGTGTTGTCCTGTCCCTGCCATCTACTTTACCAGATGTTTCAGCTGATGACGCTCAAGCAGCTGCTCGTATTCTGCGTTTTATAACTTTGACTGGCTTGTCCAAAGCCATCTAACCTTTTTACTTATTTTATCTGCATCTTTGTCAGGTCCTTCTGGTGTGCCCCCCTTCCCCTTGAGTTTTACTAGATTCCGTGTGCTCTAACAACAGTGACTGGGCGCTAATGACCTTCTGGTGTCTCCCCCTTCCCCTTGAGTTTTACTAGATTCCATGTGCTCTAACAACAGTGACTGGGCGCTAATGACCTCAGTAGTTGAGCGCCCTTAAACCCCACAAAAAAAAAAAAAAAAAAAAAAAAAAAAAAAACACCTCACAAATAGTATGAGCCCTAATTTCTGGTATCTTATCCTCATGTTCCTTATATGTAATGTAAGGCAATAGACTTGTTTTGTATTCAGCTTCAAATTCTGGATCTGTAAATTTTCTCAGTAGTGGTCCTTGAAAAGACAGTGACCTTCTGTCCAGGGATTCCCATCGGAGTTCCTGAAGCATCTTTGTAGCACGTGCTTGTTTTTCAAACCTACCGCTAGCAAATCTAGCATCCCGTCTCCAAATTGCTTCGTTGTCTGCCATTAATACGACCTGATGTGGATCCCAAACTCCCAAACAGCACTCGAGAATAAAAGAATAGTTCGCACCAGCATCCTATATGCGGTCCCCATTACAGATGATCTGCACGTTCCTAGAATTCTCCCAATAATAGGAAGTCGACCATTCGCTTCACTACCACAATCATCAGAAGCTCATTCCATTTCATATCTGTTTTCAATGTTACATCCAGTTATTTAAATGATGGACTGTCAAGCAGCACACTGCTATTGCTGTATCTGAACATTATGGGTTTGTTTTCTGTACTCGTCCACATTAACTTACATTTTTCTACATTTAGCTCGAGCTGCCTTTCATCACACCAACTAGAAATTTTGTCAGTCATATTGTATTCAGTCAATGAACTTTGACACCTGACCATTTGCAACAGCATCATCGGCAAACAAACGAAGATTCCTGTCCACCAAATCATTTATGTATGCAGAGAATAATAGTGGCCCTATCGCAATTCTCTGAGACACTCCTGACGATACCCTCATCTGATGAACACTCGCCATCAAGGACTTGATACTGGGTTCTGCTACTTAAGAAGTCTTCATCCAAGCCACTCACATCTGTGAACCTCTTCTGTATGCTTGTACATTCTTTAACAGCTGGCAGTGGGGCACCATTTCAAATGACTGGTTCATTGGTTGTTGAGTTCCACGGCTGAGGATTATATTATTTAAAAAAGTATAGCAGCCAGTCACTGTTTTATGTACGATGATTGAATGAAAAGTAATGCCTCTCGCTTTGTTAAGTGGGTTTGAATGGGAACATTTTAATAAATCAAACACACAAATAATCCTTAGAATGTGATCTTTTATTACCAATATTCACTTTTCCACATAATCACATTTGTGTCAACTATGAACGTGTTTTCTGAAGCCGTCACGGAAGAAGTCGACAGTCTGTTTCTGCAACGAGAGTCTTGCAGTTCTCTTAACATCTTCATCAAAAGCATAGTGATGTCCCCGCAGATTGTCTTTCATTATCGGGAACATACGGAAATCAGGCGGTGCTAAATCTGGACTGTATGGAGGATGCCGTACAGTTGTTAGGTTCAGTCTCTGATGTTCTGCTCTGGTGGCACATGAAGTGTGTGGTTTGGCATGGTCATGCTGCAGGAAAAACTTTCCCTTTTCCTTTCGGACCCTTGTTAGCCGTCATTTCAGAGTTCGCAGCGTTGTGATGTAACGCTCTGGATTTATTGTTGTTCCACGATCAAGGAAATCAATGTGGATAACACCATGTGTGTGGCCATGATTTTTCCATCTAAGGGCTATGTCTTGAATATCTTTTTCTGGGGTGAGTTTTTGTGTCGATATTCGATAGATTGATGTTTAGTCTCCGGGTCATAATGGTGTGTTCGCTTTTCATCTCCTGTCACAATTGAATGGCGAAAGGAGTCACCTTCATTCTCGTAATGTGAAAAGAAGTTCCTGGCAAAATTCTTTGCACTTTCATTTCAGGAGTCAGGATCCAGGGTACCCATCGTGCACAGATCTTCCGATAGCAAAGCAATAATGTGACCAATATGTTCTGGTGAAATGCCGATTGTGCTTGCAATTTCTCTCTGAGTGATAAGATGACCATCTTGAATCAATCTGTCAACATTTTGCTTGTTAAACTCAGTGGTTGCTGTCACAGGACGTCCAACTGTTTGTTTGTCATGCAGGGCAGATGTTCCCACCTCAACATCTTTAAACGTACTCACCCAACGATGCACAATACTCACATCAACTCAATCACAATAAATGCTCTGATGAATCTCATTTGGGGTGACACCTTCTGCTGTCAAGAATTAAATGACTGCACGTTGCTTAAATCGCACTGATCGACCGTCTGTGCAGGGTTCTGTACTTTACACTGTAACAACACAACCGTCCAATGCTCAGCCTTCCCGCCAACTGGAGCTGTAGAGAAGAGGCTACAGAACAACCTAGTACCTGCCAACTGTTGAAGAGTTACAAAGATGGAGGCGCTACCTTTCAGTCAACCCTCGTATTTGTATTCTTGTCAATATATACTTTGCACTTGGACCCATTATCAGTTGGCATAATACATATTTCAGTCTTCAGTTAGTATATCATTAAAACATCAACAACAATACAATGGCAACTGTAGTGTCCAAACTGTTGTTGCCGTTCTAGCTATATATTAACTGAAGATTGAAATATCTATTATGCCGATTGAAGATGAGTCAAAGCTTGAAATGTGTATTGGCATAAATAATAATACATACATTGAATGATTTCTGTATTTCTTAAAATAATGTAATTGTAGTTTAGACTGGTATAGACTAGCTGGTTGCAATAGGCATACTTTCAGAACATGCACAGACTGACAGGTACTGACACTCTTGTAAAGAGGTTGCTTGCAGTTAACCGTGTAAGTCATTTCTATATCTTCACTCTCAAACCACTATGAGGTGCATAGCAGAGGGTACGTCCTTCTGTATGTGTTATTAGGGTTTCTTCCCTTCCATTCACATACGGAGCACAGGTAGAAAGATTGAATGCCTCTGTACATAGTGTAATTATTCTAATCTTATCCTCTTAATCACTATGTGTGTGATACATAGGGGATTGTGGTACATTCATAGAGTAATCATTGGAAGTTGGTTCTGAAAACTTTGTTAGTAGATTTTCTTGGGATAGTGTACATCTATCTTCAAGAGTCTTCCAGGTCTGTTCCTTCAGTATGTCTCAACACTCTCCCACAGATTAAACAACATGTGACCATTCATGCTGCCCTTCTCGGTGTATGTTCAATATCCCATGTTAGTTCTATTTCAATACGGGTCCCACACACTTAAGCAATATCCTGCAACTGGTTGCACAAGTGATTTGTAAGCAATCTCCTTTGTAGATTGATTGCTCTTCCCCACTATTCCACCAATAAACTATAGTCTACCACCTGCTTTGCCTAAGACTGAGCCTATGTGATGGTTCAATTTCACACCCCTTTGAAGTGTTACGCTCGGGTATTTGTATGAGTTGACTGATTCCAACAGTGACTCATTGATATTGTGGTTGTAGGATACTACATTTTTTTTGTTTGTGAAGTGCACAGTTTTACATTTCTGGACATTTAACATTTAAAGCAAGTTGCCAATCTTTGCACCACTTTGAAATCTTACTGAGACCAGACCTGACTGAATTTTTATGCAACTTCTTTCAGACAGTAGTTCATTGTAGATAACTGCATCATCTGCAAATAGTCTGAAGTTACTACACTCCTGGAAATTGAAATAAGAACACCGTGAATTCATTGTTCCAGGAAGGGGAAACTTTATTGACACATTCCTGGGGTCAGATACATCACATGATCACACTGACAGAACCACAGGCACATAGACACAGGCAACAGAGCATGCACAATGTCGGCACTAGTACCGTGTATATCCACCTTTCGCAGCAATGCAGGCTGCTATTCTCCCATGGAGATGATCGTAGAGATGCTGGATGTAGTCCTGTGGAACGGCTTGCCATGCCATTTCCACCTGGCGCCTCAGTTGGACCAGCGTTCGTGCTGGACGTGCAGACTGCGTGAGACGACGCTTCATCCAGTCCCAAACATGCTCAATGGGGGACAGATCCGGAGATCTTGCTGGCCAGGGTAGTTGACTTACACCTTCTAGAGCACGTTGGGTGGCACGGGATACATGCGGACGTGCATTGTCCTGTTGGAACAGCAAGTTCCCCTGCCGGTCTAGGAATGGTAGAACGATGGGTTCGATGACGGTTTGGATGTACCATGCACTATTCAGTGTCCCCTCGACGATCACCAGTGGTGTACGGCCAGTGTAGGGGATCGCTCCCCACACCATGATGCCGGGTGTTGGCCCTGTGTGCCTCGGTCGTATGCAGTCCTGATTGTGGCGCTCACCTGCACGGCGCCAAACACGCATACGACCATCATTGACACCAAGGCCGAACCGACTCTCGTCGCTGAAGACGACACGTCTCCATTCGTCCCTCCATTCACGCCTGTCGCGACACCACTGGAGGCGGGCTGCACGATGTTGGGGCGTGAGCGGAAGACGGCCTAACGGTGTGCGGGACCGTAGCCCAGCTTCATGGAGACGGTTGCGAATGGTCCTCGCCGATACCCCAGGAGCAACAGTGTCCCTAATTTGCTGGGAAGTGGCGGTGCGGTCCCCTACGGCACTGCGTAGGATCCTACGGTCTTGGCGTGCATCCGTGCGTCGCTGCGGTCCGGTCCCAGGTCGACGGGCACGTGCACCTTCCGCTGACCACTGGCGACAACATCGATGTACTGTGGAGACCTCACGCCCCACGTGTTGAGCAATTCGGCGGTACGTCCACCCGGCCTCCCGCATGCCCACTATTCGCCCTCGCTCAAAGTCCGTCAACTGCACATACGGTTCACGTCCACGCTGTCGCGGCATGCTACCAGTGTTAAAGACTGTGATGGAGCTCCGTATGCCACGGCAAACTGGCTGACACTGACGGCGGCGGTGCACAAATGCTGCGCAGCTAGCGCCATTCGACGGCCAACACCGCGGTTCCTGGTGTGTCTGCTGTGCCGTGCGTGTGATCATTGCTTGTACAGCCCTCTCGCAGTGTCCGGAGCAAGTATGGTGGGTCTGACACACCAGTGTCAATGTGTTCTTTTTTCCATTTCCAGGAGTGTGTTAATATTTTCTGAAAGGCCATTGAGATACATAAACAGCAATCGTCCCAGTGCACTTCTCTGGGGCGCACGCAAAGTTACTTCATCTGATGATGACTCTCTATTCAAGATATCATGCTGCAGCCTTCCTACCAAAAAGTCTTAAATCCAGTGAGAAAGAGAACTTTACACTATGTTTGAATTCTGGGTCATGTTCGTCAGCACTAGCACAGTTTTTGGTAAGTTTTCTGTGCACAACCCACAGTTATACGTGAAAGGTTGTCTCGGTTTGTGTTGTTACTGAGTAACAGATTGGGATCATGTGCAGTGGAGGAACTGCTGGGTTCTGGTCTGTCTGGCTTTTATTCATACATATTGGTGGTCTCCCACTAACCATGACAGACAACTTGAAAGTTTTTCTCTTTGCAGATAATGCGAGTGTAATGCGACAGATGTGGAATGTAATGTAAATGGGCTGATAAGTAACGTCAGCACCTGGCTTCCAGAAAACAAGATTAACACTTGACTGCAAAAAAATGTAATGTGTACAGCTTTTTGACATGGAACTTATAACGGTACTTTGCGGGCAGGTGTGTGAATTAGCATCATATTAATTAAAATTGGGGATAAATAGACTTTATATTGGAAGAATTAAAAAGTGGAAAGTAATACAAAACTTTAATAACTGCACAGTATTGCTAAGAAGCAATATAATGAAAAGTAATAAAAAGCAAAGTAGCAAAGACCAAGCGGGACAGAAAGATATAGGAGTGCGTTTGTTTTTTAATACATATGAAAGAACATGTAACACATTATTGAGCTCTCTACCTTCAGTTATCACGATTGGGCTAGTCAATGAAAAAGTGGTATGCGACTGTGAAATTCGTTAAGGAGATTATTTAAAGACTCTTCAAGCACGTATAGAATACATCACGTGTGACGAAGTGATCAGAGACGTTTATTGTCGGGTGAAGTGAAAATGATTCTGACAACATAATTCGAAATCCGTGTTAGCTGGGAAAAATACTCTTGGGGAAACTATTATGGTTGTGGAACCCACAAAAGTTGTACGCAACGGAAAGCTATAGTTTACGTAATTCTAAATTTTTTTTTTAAATTGTGAAACGCATGTGCACAGAACATTAAGAGAATCTTATCCTTGGATGGTTGCGGGGGGGTAACTGATACAAACAACGTGCCAGCATAAAAATAGTTCGCTTATTAACTACCAGATATTAATTAACGGAGACCTAAAATACTAAAAACAGTGCATACACGGTTAAATTGAACCCTGCATGTGAAAGACAATCACATAGAACATTTCGAGAGCGAAGAATAGACATTTCAGTGCTGAATTGATAGCCTAGGGTGTGTCTATATTTGTACATTATATGACACGCCTTACTCAGAACACGATATCGACCATTTTAATACTGTAAAGAAGGATAGGGTCACCCCCAATCTCGATTCATGTTACATATTTAGTTAGTGAAAAGAAATGTGTTAATAAACTAACTACATTTCAATTTCAATTTTATCCCCCCCAGGGGGTCCACAACTCTTTCGTGGATACGTGCGTGGCGAGCACGGGGCCCCGAGCCATTGCAGCCTTCTTTCTCTCCCGGGCTGCATTTCCTTTCCCTTCCCCTCCTTTCCCCTCCATACCCCTTTCCCCTCGCCCTCTCCTCTCCCTCTATTGGTGTCCTTGCTTATGTTGGCCCCCGCTATCCTCCTGGTTCTGTTGGTTTTACACTCCGGCTTTGTTGCGTAATCATCTCCTCCTTTTGGCATTCCTTGGTCTCCCTCTGGGGTTTGACCTCCATTCCAAAATTTCTCTTCCGTAGTGTGAGCCATTTGGGGAAGAGCACCTTACCTAGTGTCTCCGACGTGTGCCCTCCTAGTACATTCCACCTTTTCTTTTACGTCGTTGTCTGATGCTAGGGTGCATAGCCAGCACGGTAGCCAGCCCGTGTGGTGGGGTCGCTATGTACCCTTTTGGTTGAGCCCCCTGAACACACAGGGATCACACTTCTGATACCTGAGCTGTGACCTCCTCATGCATGCCTTGGAGTGGTTGCTCGTCATACTGGAGCATCGGAACTCCCGGCAATGGCCGCCGTGCCAGACGGCCCTTGCTGTGGCTGGGTGGCGCCCATGAGGAGAGCCCCTGATCGGAGTGGGTGGTATCAGGGCGGACGCTATGCAGATGAAACGCATACGGGTCCAAAACTCTGGCCGCTCTTCTGCGGCCGTCTCTCTGCGTGGTACTGATTCCTCAAGTGCTGCTTCTCTTGCCCCTTCGGCCTTCCCTTCCGTGGCTACCCCCTGGGAGGAGGGTCAGGCCCGTCGTCTAGGGGCAAAACCTTTCCCCCGTTATCTAGTTTGCACCAGGACTGATGGAGATACTTTCACCAGTGTCAAACCTTTATTCTTTGTGGAACACATTGAAGACAAGTTCGGCGAAGTGGACTCCCTGAGCAAGATGCGGTCGGGTTCGTTACTGATAAAAACTGCTTCGGCTGCCCAATCTGCGGCCCTTCGTGCCTGTACCCATCTTGGCACAATTCCCGTGTCCATTACCCCTCACCAGTCTCTAAATATGGTACAAGGTGTGATTTTTCACAGAGACCTCAGCCTTCAAACTGATGAGGAACTTCGGGACAATCTCGGACGGCGGGGTGTTCACTTTGTTCGGCGTGTTCAGAAGGGTCCTAAAGATAATCGTATTGATACTGGTGCCTTTATCCTGGCCTTTGAAGGGGATACCCTTCCTGAGAAAGTTAAGATTATGGTCTATCGCTGTGATGTGAAGCCGTACATCCCACCTCCTATGCGGTGTTTTAAGTGCTTGCGTTTTGGCCACATGTCTTCTCGCTGTACCCAGGACCCTCTCTGTGGTGAGTGTGGACGTCCACTCCATGAGGGGAGTCCCTGTGTTCCCCCTCCTGTCTGTGTAAATTGTCATGGTAGTCATTCTCCACGTTCAGCAGATTGCCCAGTCTATAAGAAAGAAAAAAAGATACAGGAGTATAAGTCTCTTGATCGTTTAAGCTACACAGAGGCCCGTAAGAAATATGCACGATTGCACCCTGTGTCCATGACATCTAGTTCCGCCTTGGTTACATCTTCATCCCTTCCTCCCCCTTCCTTACCCCCATCCCGGACCCCTCTCCTTCCCCCCTCCCCTGCGGCTCCCACACCTTCTCCTCTGGGCGCCGCTCCCCCTCCCCTGCCGGAGAAGTGTCCCACTCCTTTGGCGTCTGCCGGTCAAGGGCGCCTCTCCCGGGATGCCCCTTCCCGGCACCTTCCAGGTCAAAGGTCTGCTGCAGCGCGGCGACCGCGAGAGCCGCGGTCTATCGGCCCCCAGGTCGCCCGGTCTCTTTCTGTTCCTGATCTTGCTGCAGCTGGCTCCATTATGCCACACAGCCCTCCTCGATCTCAGCCTGAAAAGAAGAAGAAACATAAGTCCCGGGACAAAGAGCCTCTGGTGTCACCGGAGGTCCCTTCCCCGGCTTTACAACCGGATTCTGACCTGTCGTTTATGGATGTCGCCCCCTCCTTGTCGGTGACGGGTGGGGACCCGGCGGTATGACTGGATTTAGCGTGTTCAGCCCTCATTTAAACCATCGTTCTGTGGTTCTCCAATGGAATTGTAATGGATACTATCGTCACCTTCCGGAATTGAAATCCCTTCTTTCGTCCTACTCAGCAGCTTGTGTGGTTCTCCAGGAATCTCATTTTACTGATGCTCACTCACCGACCCTCCGTGGGTTCCGTGTTTTCTGTCGAAATCGGGTCGGACCCTTGCGGGCTTCTGGTGGCGTTTGTACGTTGGTCCGTACAGACATTGCTAGCACGTGGATTCCTCTCCAAACTACATTGGAAGCAGTTGCTGTTAGGGTCCACTTAGACTCTGCAGTCACAGTATGCAATCTTTATCTCCCTCCTGACAGGACTCTTACACCTGCTGCCTTAACCACCCTTCTTCAGCAACTTCCTCCTCCCTTCCTCCTCCTTGGGGATTTTAATGCTCATCATCCTTTGTGGGGCAGTGCCTTTCCATCTAGACGAGGTCTTCTTATCGACCAATTTATTGCAGACCACGACCTGTGCCTTCTTAATGATGGCTCCCCTACTCATTTCAGTGCTGGTCATGGTACCTTTTCTGCCATTGATCTTTCTCTTTCTTCTCCCTCTCTCCTCCCTTCATTACACTGGTCGCCACACGACGACCTTTGTGATAGTGACCATTTCCCGTTGATTATCACGCTCCCTTCCCGCTCCCCGATGGACAGGTTACCTCGTTGGTCTTTCCACCGCGCCGATTGGCCTCTATATACTGCACAGGTCGAGTTTTCTCCCTCTTTGTCGGGTTTTGTTGATGACGTCCTACGTGACGTGTCTGACGCGATTGTTCGCGCTGCTAACCTTGCTGTCCCGCGCTCATCTGGACAATTTCGTCGTCGGCAAGTCCCGTGGTGGAGTACGGCCATTGCCATTGCCATCCGTGATCGCCGTCGAGCTTTGCAACACTTTAAGAGGCACCCATCTGTAGCCAGCCTTTCTACCTTTAAGCGCCTTCGCGCTAAAGCCCGTTATTTAATCAAACAGAGCAAGCGGATATGTTGGGAACGATTCGTTTCTTCCCTTGGTTCCACTGTCCCTCTGTCACGGGTATGGGCTACACTTCGCTCTCTCCAAGGTTGCCACCGGCAGTCCACCCTCCCAGGCCTTCACCTCCCAGATGGCATTTGTACGGACCCATTAGTTCTCGCAGAACATCTTGCGACCCATTTTGCAGTGGCATCAGCGTCGGCCTCCTATCCAGCTGCTTTCCTTCATCAAAAACAGCAGGCTGAAGCTGTCACCTTATGTTTCACCACTTGTGAGTCAGAATCTTACAACGAACCTTTCACTGAATGGGAATTTCTTTCTGCTCTATCTTCTTCTCATGATACGGCCCCTGGCCCAGATTCCATTCATAACCAGCTGCTTCAACATCTCAGTGCTCCACAACGGCACCATCTCCTTCGGGTGTTTAACCGTATCTGGCTCCAGGGTGACTTCCCTTCTCAGTGGAGGGATAGCATTGTGGTTCCTGTCCTTAAGCCTGGTCAGAACCCCCTATCTGTTGACAGCTATCGGCCAATTAGTTTGACCAATGTTGGTTGTAAGTTACTTGAACGGCTGGTAGCCCGTCGGCTCACTTGGGTCCTCGAATCTCGGGATCTATTGTCCCCTTACCAGTGTGGCTTTCGAGAGGGACGATCTCCAATCGATCATTTGCTTCGCTTGGAATCCGCAGTTCGGCAGGCTTTTTCCCAGCGCCGCCATTTGGTTGCAGTGTTTTTTGACCTTCGCAAGGCCTATGACACGGCCTGGCGCCATCACATCTTACTAACCCTTCATCAGTGGGGTCTTCGGGGCCCACTCCTGATTTTTATCCGCCAGTTCCTGATCCATCGGTCATTCAGAGTTCGAGTTGGTACTGCTTTTAGTTCTCCACGGACCCAGGAGACGGGCATCCCACAGGGTTCTGTCTTGAGTGTCCTTCTTTTCCTCATTGCTATCGATGGACTTGTGGCCTCTGTCGGTCCCTTGGTCGCCCCTGCCCTGTATGTGGATGATTTCTGCATTTGGGTTAGTTCCTCCTCGATGCCATCTGCAGAACGGCAGCTCCAGGTGGCTATACGGCGTGCCTCTGCATGGACCCTCTCACACGGGTTTCAATTCTCTCCTTTAAAATCGCGGGTGGTCCACTTCTGTCGCCGTACTACGGTCCACCCTGATCCAGAGCTCTATCTCGCTGCACAAAGATTGCCTGTGGTTCCACAGTTTCGTTTCCTAGGTCTTCTTTTCGACAACAAGCTCACTTGGCTGCCCCATATCAGACTCCTGAAGGTAGGATGTTTCCGTAAACTCAATGTCCTTCGCTTCCTTGCCCACTCCTCCTGGGGTGCGGACCGTTCCCTCCTCCTCCGTCTTTATCGTGCTCTAGTTCTGTCACGTTTGGACTATGGTTGTCAAGTTTATGGTTCAGCTGCTCCTTCCACGCTGCACGTGCTGGATCCAGTCCACCATCGTGGTATCCGTTTGGCCACCGGTGCCTTCCCTACTAGCCCTGTTGATAGTCTCCTGGTTGAAGCTGGGATCCCCCCCCTTTCTGTTCGGCGGTCCCAGCTTCTGGTGTCTTATGCCCTTACTATCCGTTCTTCTCCCGCTCATCCTTCCTATTCTATCCTATTCCCAGACCATGGACGTCGCCCGCCTGACTCCCGCCCTCGGGCGGGTTTACCGGTTGGGCTGCGCCTTGCGTCTCTTAACTGTGATTTTCGGCTTCCTTCTTTGTCCTGTCTTCCTCGCTCCCTCCCCTCCACCCCTCCTTGGTTAGTTCCTCGGCCTCGAATTCGGATGGATCTCCGCCGCGGTCCGAAAGATTCCATCCCCCCGGTGGTGTTCCGTTCCTTTTTCCGCCAAATTTTATGGGAGTTTCGGGATGCTGTTGTTTTTTACACTGATGGCTCTAAATCTGCTGATCATGTTGGGTATGCCTTCACGTCCTTTGTTGGAACGGAAAATCATCTACTGCCACCCTCATGTGGGGTGTTTACTGCAGAATTGATGGCAATTTCCCGGGCCCTTACCTTTATTAAACAATCCCAACACAACCGCGTTTTGTTATGTACGGACTCGATGAGTGGCCTTCTTGCTATTGACCGGTGTTTTTCGCGCCATCCCTTGGTCTCTGCCATCCATGACCATCTCGCTGATCTTCACCGTGCTGCTTGTTCCATTGACTTCCTATGGGTCCCGGGCCATGTGGGTATCCCGGGTAATGAGCTCGCTGATCGTTTGGCTGGGGGAGCAGTTACTTACCCCCCGTTTTCTGTAACCCCTCCTGCAGCGGATTTACGGCTTCACATCAAATCCCACTTTGCACAGTCATGGGCCAATTCTTGGGAGGCTACTCCACTGTCTAATAAACTTCGTGCCATTAAGGTGAATCCAGGCCAATGGCGTTCTTCTTTTAGCCTCTCCCGCAAGGACTCGACCACACTGTGTCGTCTCCGCATTGGCCATACCAGGCTGACCCATGGTTTCCTTTTGCGTGATGAGCCACCCCCGCTATGTGGTTGTGGAGCCTTCCAGTCAGTGGCCCACATTTTGGTTGAATGCCCCCTTCTTTTGGCTCTGCGTGCTAAGTACAGACTCCCCCACACTTTACCTTTGATGTTGGCTGACGATTCCCGGATGGTTTCTCTGGTTCTAGGTTTCCTCCGGGAGAGTGGTTTTTATTCTCAGTTTTAAAGTTTTTAATCTCCCTCTGGTGTTGGGGCAGGGCGGTGAGTGTTTGGGTGTCTCCCACTGTAGGCAGTGTTCAGAGATTCCCGATTCACCTCCCTGACTGGAATCCTCTTTTCTTTCCCTTTTACTCTGTTTTTACCCCTTCTTTTTAAGGCTTGGTTATTTTTTCTATTCCCATACGTACTTTCTGCATTTTAGCAGTTGTACCTTTTAAGTCACAGGTGGTCTTGCCTATGCTGCTTCAGCATAGTGTTGGGTTCGTTCTCTTGCCAACTTCCCTCATTTGTTTTTACTAATGACAACGTGACTGCCCTTTTACGTTTCCCCTTTATCCGTTTTATTTTTCTGACTATACTGAGATGTCCCGTTAGCAGAATGGAGTCTATTTGAAACAAGGGACTGATGACCTTGCTGTTTGGTCCCTTTAACCTCAAACAACCAACCAACCATCAATTTTATCCACAATTTTGGCTTCATTACGTAGTCGTGGCTACATGATAAACAATATCTGTGGAAGTTGTATACAATGTATCGTCATAATATTTAGCCAGCCAATATTGTGGGACACCAAAAATGTAAATGCATGAAATTGTTTTTACAGCGGATGTATAATGTGGGAGTGTGACGAACTGTATTGAGAAACTGGACATCCATTACGTATTTGCATGTTTATCTGCGAAAATGATCCTTGTCGGTACATCGGCATAGAGTTCGAATAGAATGGCTGGAACATTGCAAACCATTCAGATTAATCGAACATCTAAATACGTATAATGCTGGTATCACCAGGATTTGTTCTTTCTCCTCACCCCCGTGGCAGTAATTGAATTAAGAGTCAGCCGGGAATAACATTTAAATCAATTGATGACCATTGAGCTAGCATCACGAATTTTCAAACATCCACTGCCATGTACGAAGGCGAGTGACACCACGAGTGCTAACGTCGATCGAGGGGTGTCGTCGTGATCGTATTGAATGACATTGAGCAGTCACAGTCTCTTGTAAAAGCAAAATTTCCCTCTCTGAAGCTTGCTGGTCAGTCAGTGAAGTGAACATTCCTCTTTCCTACTATCTCTGACACAAACATGAAGTTTCAATTCCTTCACTGTTATTTTGTTTGCTGTTATGTTTTTGGGCATCTCTGTGTACCAACCACTAGTTTACAAACTTTGTGTAGGCCATCACTCAGATGTCTCGTGGTTGGCCAGCTACTGTAATCTGCTTTCTTGTTTCACTCTCTTCTGTTTTTAGCGTCTCTCAGTGGTTTTTTATTTTTTTTAAACAAGGAACTGATAACCTCATTGTTTCCCCCCACCCCCCCCACCCCGCCCCTTTAATCCAACCAACTATCAGATGTCTCGGAATTCTGACTGGCAATGAAACTGGATGCCTGCCAGAATTCTGAGTCTGGCCATGTGCGTGATCTGGCAACACTGTAAGGTGTAGAAGTTTCTGGAGCAACTGTCATCCTCAACTCGAGATGTTGTAGTGCTGAATCTGCTCATGGTGTAGTGGTAAATGTCATTTGATGTCAGGAGTTTGAATCTACTCCTTCATTTATTTTATAAACCGTGTTTTACATTCAAAAGAGACATGCAGCAATGCAATTTGCACACGGAGACGTGCTCTCCGCATTTTTAACCATCAATCTATGATAGCAAACTGCATTCATTATAAACAGATGCCTGCAAAGTGTCTTCGCGTTCTTCGGGATAGCAAAGGAGCTAGCTGGATTTCATTCACCGGTTCTTTTAACAGTTCCATGCCTTCCTCTGTTGTGTGGGTCAACCTCCATTGGCTCTCAGGGACCAAGATCCATTCCCCCATTTCTGGCCTGACAGTAGCAGACAGTGTCATCGTGGATCCTATTGCTACCTCAAACAACTTGGGCTGCCGTTTTGCAGAAGTTTCGAGCTCCTCCCACTATCACCCTGCCTTCTCCATCAGAAACGAGCACAGGAGGCTCGGGCGATACCAGTCTCTTCTCCGAATTGTGAGGGAGCTAGATCATGCTCTGTTTGTCCCGATCCTCTGCACCAGGGCCAGGTGCCAAACACCTTCCTTCCAGCTACCTCCCCATCTTATCTCACCAGCTGTGTTTGCAAGGTGGTGGAATGTATGATTAATGCCTGGCTGGTATGGTGGCTCAAGTCTTGCACTTTACTGGCTAATGCACATTCTGGATTTTGGGTGCGGTGTTCTATAGTTGACCATCTTTTTACTTTGTCCACCTATTTCACGAATGGTTTTCTGCTGAAATCACAGACTGTGGCCGTATTTTTCGATTTGGAGAAGGCCTAACACAGCCCCTGGAGAACCGGTATCCTCCATACTCTGTACATGTGGGGATTCCGTGGCTGCCCCCCCCCCCCCCCCCCCCCCCCCCCCAGGTATTTGTAAAATCCCTTTTTGTTAACGATTTTGACATGTATTGCAGTTCTCCACAGACCTGTCTCACTGAGTGATGTCTTGATCATATTTACTCCTGGAGCATCGACAATGGGTTTTGCTTTTCCACTGACAAAACCATTTGTATGAATTTCTGGCGGTGCAATTGGTTTCTCCCAACATCTTTACATCTTGGGCCTGTTGCCCTTCTGTTTGTTGAAACTACGTAATCCCTGGGGCTCATGCAGTTCCTCAATGTCTTAAGTGTCCTCAGTGGTACTTCCTGGGGTGCCGATCGAACCACCCTCCTTCGTTTGTACTAGTCCCTTGTCCGTTTGAAACTCGACTATGGGTATTTTGCTTGTGCGTCTGCACGTCCATCCCTCTTAATAGTCTCAACACTATTCACCATCGTAGCATCCTTTAGGCCACTGGCACCTTGTACACTAGCCCGTTTGAAAGTCTGTATGCTAAAGCTGTTGAACTATCACTGTCCTATCATCGTGACTTTCTCCTCGGCATGTACGAATGCCGTTTGCCGTGTGTGGCCACCCATCCTATGCCGCCTCCTTTGATGATTCATTTGATCACCAGTATGAGGCACGCCCCTCTTCTCTGTTGCCGCCTGGAGTCCGCTTTCGGCACATGCTGTGGTGGGCTTACCTGCACACTACCTGCAGCTTTCCCGGTGGGTGGCTTCATGAAGCGGCCCATGTTAACCTTGGCCTTCATTTGCTTTCTAAAGACACTACACCAGCCTTACTCTATCATCTTCAGTTTCATGACCTTCCCATGGAACTTCGCAATAGTACCTTTGTATGCATTGACGGCTCTCGGACTGACCGTGGGCTCGGGTGTGCCTTCATCATTTGCACCAGTGTCTTTCGATATTGGCTTCTGGCACACTGCTCAGTATTTACAATTGAGCTCTTCGCCCTGTATCAGGCCACGGAGTACTTCAGCAACATGGCCTTTTCAGTTGTCCTCTGCTCACACACTTGCAGCACCCTTCAAAGTCTGTGCACTGTACAGCGCCCATCCCCTAGTGCAGCAGGTCCAAGAAATCTGTCACTTACTCACTCTTGGTGGAGCCAATGTGACGTTTCTGTGGGTTCCTGGTCATGTCGGTCTGCCAGGAAACGAGGCTGCTGCAATGGCTGCAGTCCTCGTACCTCAGCCCGCGAGTTCCTATATTCCCTCGGATGATCCCTGTGTCGCCGTCTGTCAGGAGTAGTGTCCCTTCAGCATCGCCAATGGTCCTCCTTCACAGGAATAAGCTCCGGCTTATTAAACCTCTCCCAGCGGCTCAGACGAGCTCCTCTAGGTCCTCCCACCGGGATGAGGTCATTTTAACTAGGCTGTGTATTGGGCACTACCTTTTTAACCATTGTAATTCGATAAGTGGCGCTTTGTACACATTTTGCTGAAGTTTTAACTGTCCGCCGCTTCCTGATGGAATGCCCATTTTGTAACCATGTACGTTCCTGCTTGGGTTTGCCGTCTGAGTTATCGGCCGTTTTAGCATATGATGTACGGACTGTCGACTGAGTTTTACTTTTTATCCACGAAAGCAATATGGCGAAGGTCATTTAATTTTTAGTTTTGGACCTCCGTTTCTGTGTAGCGCCTTTTTTGACCCTTTTTCCATGTGCCTGTTTTTAGCTGTCTTCTGTTATGTCAGTTGGGACTTGCGTATAGTTGTTCTTTAACTCCTCTCTGTCTTCATGTTCTGTAGTTTTGACTAGGGTAAGTATGACCCCAGTTTTTTGCACCCTAAAGCAGAACTATACCAAAACCAATGTTGTTAAACGTTTCACTGCCCATCTGCAGAAAGTTTATATAATTATCAGGTTTTGAGTGTAAGATTTCCCTTAGCTGGTTTTCACGAGTGAGTCTCTCTCATTTTAGGCTGTTCGATGGACCAGTGTCTTGGTTTCTTCTTCTGCTCATGAAGAGAAGCAGCATCTATTTCAAACTTGGTTTTTATGTGTACGGGCTTGGTTGACACGTCTGCAGCTAGACAAGGACATGTTTGCCAAACAAGTCCGTTGACGGGAGCCTTAAGGAGGTGGTGGAGTTACTATTTTTCACAGTTAGGGTGTTTTCCCCTTATTGCGCGTAAGAAAATGCTGGGTGAGGAAGGATATGAAGAGATTTTACAGCATTGTGTACAGTAGAGGAACAGTTCGGAGACGATGGTTATATCAGCCTGTCACTTTTGAAGAGACAGTTAAGTCACACATCATGGGTTGTAATGGAAGGCCTAAAGGTTACACTAGACAATGACGAATGGCATACAGTGCTAAGCCAACTGTTTTTCACACCACATCCATGAAATGTCACCATTTCCAGTAATTGCCCTTTCAGCTGCACATCAAAAACTTTATACTGCTCACTTTTGACCTCAGCAATTTATTCACAGCAAGAGATTTGGAGTAAAACCCAGGCACCCAGAGTGCCTCGAAACATAGCTTCTTATATAATTAAATATGGCTGGGGGTTGCAAAGAACAAAAACTCAGAAGTATTTACCAGTCTGCACCTGGATGTGATTCAAAAGTCGTAAGATACTCTTAGCAGTGCCAGATGTGTGGGTAGTTTCAGTGGAGTGATCTGTTATCTGATGAATAGTCTGCAGCCACTGTTGGATTGCTGTGTCAGCTTCGTTGTTGCACGTGAATCGCTACCCTGCCCTGAACTTTGCCAGCAGACCAAAAATATGGAAATCGTTATGGCGAGGTCCCCTCCCCCATATCAACCAAACATTATGATGAGGGTGGTTGGTCTAGTCTCTTCCAGTTGAGCTTGTAGGCATTTCAGATTACCGTAAGTGGCATCACATTGTTTTGGAGGATAACCGCATTGTCCACATAGAGAATGCATCGGCGCTTCTGCCTTAGGCAGCCTGCTGACTTTAGAATGTTGAACAATAACTGTTGGCATTAATGGTTGCATGTAGTGGCACGGAATCTGGCTGGAGTGGTCCATGGTAATACTGGAAGACTTTAAACATGATTTCACAACAGATGGCACTGAGTGGATGTTTCCACACCTGCCATGCTGCTTTGATTCCTTCATGAGATGCATTATCTGCATTTTATCACCAGTAACAGTGTGGTCCAGGAAACTTTCATCCTCCTTGGCGTACTGTTACATGTTTCAGATGATTGAGTGAAGCAGTCATTTACTTGCTTTTCATCATTTCATCCAGCTGGGTAGGCACCCACCGTCGCCAAACCTTTTGGTGCCCAACGGACCCACAAATGATGTTGTAAACACCTTTCATACAAATTGCCAATCTCCTGTCAAATGTCCTCAAGAGGCACACACCGATCTGCTTTCACCATTGCACCCGTGTGGGATATTTTGTCAGTCAGCGACAAACGTGGCCTCCATGAACTCTCATTGTCGTGCAAGTGTTTGTGACCTTCACAAACTCGCAGCACCACCACTACTGCCACCTCCCACTTCTCATAGTGAGACACTTTTCCCCATATGCACTTCCCTGTGGATTTTGATGGATGTTTCTACATCTACATACATACTCTGCAGTCCACCATATGGTGTGTGGCGGAGGATACCTCGTACCACAACTAGCATCTTCTCTCCCTGTTCCACTCCCAAACAGAACGAGGGAAAAATTACTGCCTATATGCCTCCATATGAGCCCTAATCTCTTTTCTTTGTGGTCTTTCCGCGAAATTGTACTGCAGTCAGCCTCAAATGCTGGTTCTCTAAATTTTCTCAGTAGCGGTTCACGAAAAGAACGCCTCCTTTCCTCCAGAGACTCCCACCCGAGTTCCTGAAGCATTTCCGTAACACTTGTGTGATGATCAAACCTACCAGTAACAAATCTAGCAGCCCGCCTCTGAATTGCTTCTAATGTCCTCCCTCAATCCGACCTGATAGAGCAGTACTCGAGAATAGATCGTATTAGTGTTTCATAAGTTTTCTCCTTTACAGATGAACCACATCTTCCCAAAATTCTACCAATGAACCGAAGACGACTATCCGTCTTCCCCACAACTGCTATTACATGCTTGTCCCACTTCATGTCACTCTGCAATGTTACGCCCAAATATTTAATCGACGTGACTGTGTCAAGCACTACACTACTAATGGAATATTCAAACATTACAGGATTCTTTTTCCTATTCATGTGCATTAATTTACATTTATCTATATTTAGAGTTAGCTGCCATTCTTTACACCAATCACAAATCCTGTCCAAGTCATCTTGTATCCTCCTACAGTCAGTCAACGATGACAACTTCTCGTATACCACAGCATCATCAGCAAACAGCCACACATTGCTATCCACCCTGTCCAAATGATCATTTATGTAGATAGAAAACAGCGGACCTACCACACTTCCCTGGGGCACTCCAGATGATACCCTCACCTCTGAAGAACTCACCATTGAGGACAACATACTGGGTTCTATTACTTAAGAAGTCTTCGAGCCACTCACATATTTGGGAACCAATCCCATATGCTCGTACCTTAGTTAGGAGTCTGCAGTGGGGCACCAAGTCAAACACTTTCCGGAAGTCAAGGAATATGGCATCCGTCTGATACCCTTCATCCATGGTTCGCAAGATATCATGTGAAATAAAAGGTGAGTTGCGTTTCACAGGAGTGATGCTTTCAAAAGCTGTGCTGCTGCATGGACAGCAATTTCCGTCTCAAGGAAATTCATTGTATTCAAACTGAGAATATGTTCGAGAATCCTGCAACAAACCGATGTTTGTTTCTCATGCCGTAGAAAATGAATTGCATTTTGTCACTGGTATGCAGAACTGCCATTGTCAACTGCTGACGGTAGCGCCGTGCCACAGAGCTGCCAGTAGATGAGGCTGGACCAGACCAAGATAGATCCACCACTAGGAATGGATATGTCGACTTCACATTTACAGGTGTAATTTAGCTAAAAAAATATATAGGGCTGAAGACTTCCTTATTTGGTCTAGATACAGTATTTTATCTCGTTGACTCGTGTTTGTTCCTTACTAGTCTGCTGTCACAGCTCGTACTGGCCAGAGCCTTCTCTTCGCTGCTGCCAACATCTGCATGCTGCAGACTTGCACTCCAGGTGCAGCCCACCATCAATCGTACGGTGATAACACGTTCCAGGGCCGACCCCAAGCTTTCTCCACATGCACTCTCAAAACCACTGTGAAGTGCGCTGTGCCAAGTTACTATAATCTGTTCCTCATAAGAATAAACCTGATGTAAATAAACGAAAATGTAATTATTGGTCAGGAGCCATAGCACACGTATACTGGCATTGTTAAACTCTTGGAAGTAGTTCCTACTTACCTAGTAGACATCTTATTACTAAGTTACGTTAAATGAAACTGTTAGATATTCATATATGTTAACAGCCATCAACAATTTTCTCAATCACGCTTTAGCTACGTAGTTTTTATTTTAAAAATCGTGTACAATCGCAGCCTCTGCAGCGTTGTGCTCTGATTGTCACGCTGTTAATGTGCAGTATGAAAATGGTTGAGGCTGCTTTCTTTCCGTAATGAAATATGCGAGTGGAACACGGTTAAAAAGTGCCGAGAAATAGGCTGTTCTTAATGTTTTTCGTAAATTTATGGAGATAATCGACTTTGAAGTTTTCCAGCATTCTATATACTTCGGGTGATGAACAGACAGCGCACGTATGACACAGTCAGTAGCGCATTAGAATGTGTACCAAATTCTGTTATTCATGCATTAGTTCAAATCTCCCGTGTATAATTTTTTTTCTCGTTCGACTTGAAATACCTACAGCTCGTAATTAGAAAACTCATCATTTTTTTTATGAATAATGCAAGTCGTCTTGTTTCTACTTACATATTGGACACGAAATTCCTGTTTCCATTTCAAATACAAATTCTTAATTATCAATGTTTTATGAAAGACTGTTCATAAGTTGTTTAAATTAAGAAAACATAACAAATTAATTTTTTTAAGGTAAAAGTGAAAAACCGCCCTGGTACATAAGTATCACAGCAACACGAAAAACAAAAATTTTCACAGCATCGAGTCCATCACACAAATGCTGCATTTTTACATTTGCTGCTGGACCAGTACAGTATGAACCCAACAGAACTGATCTGGAGCCAAGCTGCGGGATTTGGCCCGAGAAGTAACAAGACTGTTAAGTTGCCAGACATACTGGAACTAACGCATGCAGCTTTTTCACACGTCACTGCCGAACACTGGTGGGCTGTAGGATGGCTCGTCACAAAAGAAGGGAAAATGCTGCATCTGGTTGGCTTCGTGGATTGTTGAAAGGCTCATTATCAATGTAGCAGGTGACACTTCCAGAACTGAAATGTATCTCTCGGATTCGGATAAGGAAGGAGTTAAGAGATTACCAGAAGACTGACTGTAAGTAATACCTTCAGTGGCTTCAATATTTAACTATGCGGCGAAATCCTTCAATGCTCTCTTACATTACACACAGCTTATGCAGAAAAATTACCCTGTGGTTAAGTCAGGAATTTTCATCTTTCTTTTTTCTAATGACAACAGTACGTTACCTAAAAATGGTAACATGTTGCGGTTTTTGTCTAGTCGTCCAAGGAGCATATTGTGGGAGACTCATAGTGTATTATTTCATTCCGCTTAAAAATTAAATGACATTCGAAAGCTGTATTGCTCCTCTGCTTGTCTCTTTTTACGTGTGAACTGCAGCTGGCCACGTCACTGCAGGCTAGCTGTACCATCTGACAGACCAGTGCTATCAAAGTTAAATATGCCTGTAAAGCTGTTGTCCCGTGTTATCACGAAGTAGATGTGCGCGTAACGCACAGCACAAAACGTACCCTTATTATTGTACTTGACAGTATTTGAGACAGCTTGGCTGCAGTCCCACGTGAAACAGAAATCCAATGAGGTTCCAGCAAATGCGGAAGGATACTTAGTGTAATGTTTAAACAGGTTTATTCTTATGATGAACGGATTATAGATGTACCTTTTGCTGTACAAGCCTTTAGTAGCCACACTCTTTCACAGAATTGCCACATAAAACTGGATGTTGTTCGATGTACATCTAAAGTGAAGAGCCAAAAGTGACTTCATTACCTTTGTTCTGCTTCTGATGATGATCTTGTATTGTCCTTTCAAGACGCTGGCCATTCCATTCAGCTGCTCTTCGGAGTACTTTGCTGTCTCTGACAGAATTACAATGTCATTGGCAAACCTCAAAGTTTTTAATTGTTCTCCCTGTACTTCAATTCCTGCTTCAAATTTGTCTTTGGTTTCATTCACTGCTGTCTCAGTGTACAGATTCAGTAACATCGTGGATAGGCAGCAATCCTGTCTCGCCCCCTTCTCAATCGCCACTTCCTTTTCATGGCTCCTCGAACCTTATAACTGCCATCTCCGACCTGTAAAAGATTGAAATAGCTTCCACTCCACCGAGCGAGGTGGCGCAGTGGTTAGCACACTGGACTCGCATTCGGGAGGACGACGGTTCAATCCCATCTCCGGCCATCCTGATTTAGGTTTTCCGTGATTTCCCTAAATCGTGTCAGGCAATGCCGGGATGGTTCCTTTGAATGGGCACGGCTGATTTCCTTCCCCATCCTTCCCTAACCCGAGCTTCCCCCCAGGGGGTCCACAACTCTTTCGTGGATACGTGCGTGGCGAGCACGGGGCCCCGAGCCATTGCAGCCTTCTTTCTCTCCCAGGCTGCATTTCCTTTCCCTTCCCCTCCTTTCCCCTCCATACCCCTTTCCCCTCGCCCCCCCCCCCCTGCGGGTCCGGGGATTAGAATAGGCCCGCGGTATTCCTGCCTGTCGTAAGAGGCGACTAAAAGGAGTCTCAAATGTTTTGGCCTTAATGTGATGGTCCCCCTTGGGGTTTGACCTCCATTTTTCAAAATTATACAGAAGTACGAGCCTTTTGGGGAAGGACACCTTACATGGTGTACCACTGGTCCTAAGTGCACTAAGACCTTGGCACTCAGCATTGCACCGGCGTTGTCACCATACCCATTATTCCTTAAATTGGGCCTAAACGCCTGATGGGTTGTCCACGTTACGCCCATAGTGCCTCTCCATCTGCACCAGCGATCATGATGGACTTTCCATGGCACCAGACATCCAGCACGGTAGCCAGCCCGTTGTGGTGGGGTCGTCATGTACCCTCTAGGTTGTAGCCCCCTGACAACACAGGGATCGTACTGCCGATACCTGAGCTGCACCCTCCCCACGTTGGCCAAGGAGTAGATGCCCGTCTCCTTGGGGCATCAGGACTCCCGGCAATGGTCATCCTGCCAGGTGGCCCTTGCTGCGGCTGGGTGGCGCCCGTGGGGAGAGCCCCTGGTCGGAGTGGGTGGTATCGGGGCGGACGTTTCGCACATGAAACGTCAACATGTATCAGGTCGCTCTGCGGCCGAGTCTTCCAAAAGAAAAGGTACCGTTTCTAGTTCTGGTTCTCCTGCCCTTTCCCCCTTGGCCACTCCATGGGAGGAGGGACAGGCCCGCCGGCTTGGGGCGAAGTACTTCCCCCGCTATTTGGTCTGTTCTCGAACAGATGGGGGGACGTTCGCCACCTCCAAGCCCATGTTCTTTGTTCAACACATTGAGGACGTCTTCGGGGAAATCGAGGCTCTCAGCAAGATGAGATCAGGGTCCGTTCTTATCAAGACCACCTCTGCCACACAATCGGCGGCACTCCAGGCGTGCGACCGCCTAGGGGACATCCCAGTCTCCATTGTCCCACATCTGGCACTCAATAGGACGCAGGGGGTCATTTTTCATCGTGACCTCCTGCTACAATCTGATGAGGAGCTCAGGGCCAACCTGGAGCGTCGCGGCGTGCATTTCGTCCGGCGAGTCCAGCGCGGCCCCAAGGACCGTCGCATCGACACCGGGGCCTTTATCCTCGCCTTCGAGGGGGACGTTCTCCCGGAGAAGGTAAAGGTGATGTGCTACCGGTGCGACGTGCGACCTTACGTCCCGCCTCCTATGCGCTGTTTTAGGTGTTTGCGCTTTGGGCACATGTCGTCCCGGTGTGAGGCTGAGCCCCTTTGTGGCGACTGTGGACGTCCTCTTCGTGAGGAACATACTTGCACCCCACCACCTCGGTGCCCTAATTGTCCTGGCGTCCACTCGCCTAGGTCCCCGGACTGCCCCGCCTATCAGAAGGAGAAAAAGATACAGGAACTCAAAACTTTGGATCGGCTCTCTTATTCTGAGGCCAGGAAGAAGTATGACCGCCTTCATCCCGTGTCACTGGCCACTTCGTTTGCCTCAGTTGTGTCCACTCCTTCCGCTGTATCCTCACCTCTATCCTGTCCCCCCTCCGCCTCCTCTGCCCGTCAGGGGGCTCTGCCTCCGCCTCCCAAATCCCTCCCTTCCAAATCCTCCTCCCCCGCGGCCCCCACCCCCCCTGCCCCAGGGGCCACCCTTCCTCCTCCTCCTCCCCCCACGCCACCTGAGAAGCGATCCTCTTCTCAGGCGTCCATCGGGGAAACGTTCCGGACCCCAGCTTCCGAGGTCCGGCGTTCCAAAACGGACCCCGCGCGTGAGGACCTTCTTCGGGTCCAGCCCACCATCCC
This sequence comes from Schistocerca americana, assembly GCF_021461395.2. Taxonomy (NCBI): domain Eukaryota; kingdom Metazoa; phylum Arthropoda; class Insecta; order Orthoptera; family Acrididae; genus Schistocerca; species Schistocerca americana. The sequence goes on from NC_060129.1 coordinate 143,360,840, forward strand.
TGTGTCTCCTCGGCCTTCCAAGAACGCCTCCAAGAAGAAATCTCTATCCCCCTCTCCACCCCGGCGCGTTTCATCTGACGCTTCATCCGTGAGGCGCTGCTCCCGGCCGTCCTCAGTTTCGCCGGGACGCTCTGCTGCCAGGCGTTCCGCCGGCCTTTTGTCGGCAAATGATGCGGCCCCTCCTACACAATCAGGGACAGCGGCCGCAGCTGGCGACGAGTCGATGGAACCGGATCCGCCTGCCGTCAGTTGTAGCGTTGTTGCCTCGCAACCTGGCCCTCCGCGGCCATCGAGGTGACCAGCTCTTCCCCGTCTCGTTCCCCCAACTTTTTGACTAGCAATGGCGTTGTTTCATTGGAACATAAGGGGTATTCGATCTAATCGGGAGGAATTACAACTGCTCCTCCGCCTGCACTGTCCGCTCGTCCTTGGTCTCCAGGAAACCAAGTTGCGCCCGACTGACCGTATTGCCTTTTCCCACTATACCTCGGAGCGGTATGACCTCGCCCCTGTGGACGGTATCCCAGCTCATGGTGGGGTCATGTTGCTCGTTCGGGACGATGTATATTACCATCCCATCCCATTGACCACCCCACTCCAAGCAATAGCTATCCGCATTACTCTTTCTGCTTTTACTTTTTCCGTTTGTACCGTCTACACTCCACCGTCATCTGCTGTTAGTCGGGCTGACATGATGCACCTGATCGATCAGCTTCCCCCGCCGTTCTTATTGTTTGGCGACTTCAATGCCCATCATCCCCTTTGGGGCTCTCCTGCATCCTGTCAAAGAGGCTCACTCTTGGCGGATGTCTTCAACCATCTCAATCTTGTCTGCCTCAATACCGGCGCCCCGACTTTCCTCTCGGACTCTACTCATACCTACTCCCACTTGGACCTCTCGATCTGTTCTACCACTCTTGCCCGTCGGTTCGAGTGGTATGTCCTTTCTGACACCTATTCGAGCGACCACTTCCCCTGTGTCGTTCGTCTCCTGCACCACACCCCATCCCCACGTCCTTCGCGCTGGAACATACTGAAAGCTGACTGGGGACTTTACTCCTCCCTGGCGACCTTTCCGGACCGCGATTTTTCCAGTTGTGACAGTCAGGTCGAATACCTCACGGCTGTTATTATCAATGCTGCCGAACGTTCCATACCTCGTACTACTTCTTCTTCATGTCGCGTTTCCGTCCCCTGGTGGAACGAGGCTTGTAGGGACGCTATCCGTGCTCGACGACGTGCTTTACGCACCTTTCGCCGCCATCCTACGTTGGCGAATTGTATTGAATACAAACGACTCCGAGCGCAATGCCGTAGAGTCATCAAAGACAGCAAAAAAGCTTGCTGGGCCTCTTTCACGAGCTCCTTTACCAGTTTTACTCCCTCTTCCGTTGTTTGGGGTAGCCTGCGCCGGCTGTCGGGCATTAAGGCCCACTCCTCAGTACCTGGCCTGACCTCAGGTAATGAGGTCCTTGTTGATCCTGTGGCTGTCTCCAACGCCTTTGGCCGCTTTTTCGCGGAGGTTTCAAGCTCCGCCCATTACCATCCTGCCTTCCTTCCCAGGAAAGAGGCAGACGAGGCTCGGCGACCTTCCTTCCACTCGCTGAATCTGGAGCCTTACAATGCCCCCTTTACTATGCGGGAACTCGAACGTGCGCTTGCACTGTCCCGGTCCTCTGCTCCGGGGCCAGATGCCATTCACGTTCAGATGCTGGCCCACCTTTCTCCGGCGGGCAAAAGCTTCCTTCTTCGTACCTACAATCGCGTCTGGACCGAAGGCCAGGTCCCCGTGTGTTGGCGTGACGCCGTTGTTGTTCCTATACCCAAACCCGGGAAGGATAGACACCTTCCTTCTAGTTACCGCCCCATTTCTCTTACAAGCTGTGTCTGTAAGGTGATGGAGCGCATGGTTAATGCTCGGTTAGTTTGGATTCTTGAATCTCGACGACTACTTACTAATGTCCAATGCGGCTTTCGTCGCCGCCGCTCCGCTGTTGACCACCTTGTGACCTTGTCGACATTCATCATGAACAACTTTTTGCGAAGGCGCCAAACGGTAGCCGTGTTCTTCGACTTGGAGAAGGCTTATGATACCTGTTGGAGAGGAGGTATCCTCCGCACTATGCACAAGTGGGGCCTACGCGGTCGTCTGCCCCTTTTTATTGATTCCTTTTTAACGGATCGAAAGTTTAGGGTACGTGTGGGTTCCGTATTGTCCGACGTCTTCCTCCAGGAGAACGGAGTGCCTCAGGGCTCCGTCTTGAGCGTAGCCCTTTTTGCCATCGCGATCAATCCAATTATGGATTGCATTCCACCTAATGTCTCAGGCTCTCTCTTTGTCGATGACTTCGCGATCTACTGCAGTGCCCAGAGAACATGCCTCCTGGAGCGCTGCCTCCAGCGTTGTCTAGACAGCCTCTACTCATGGAGCGTGGCAAATGGCTTCCGGTTCTCTGAAGAGAAGACGGTTTGTATCAACTTTTGGAGATATAAAGCGTTCCTTCCGCCATCCTTACATCTCGGTCCCGTTGTTCTCCCATTCGTGGACACAACTAAGTTTCTAGGGCTCACGTTGGACCGGAAACTGTGTTGGTCTCCACATGTCTCTTATTTGGCGGCCCGTTGTACACGTTCCCTTAATGTCCTCAGAGTTCTTAGCGGTTCCTCTTGGGGAGCGGATCGCACTGTCCTGCTTCGCTTGTATCGGTCCATAGTCCGATCGAAGCTGGATTATGGGAGCTTTGTCTACTCGTCCGCTCGGCCATCCCTCTTACGCCGGCTCAACTCCATCCACCATCGGGGCATACGTCTTGCGACCGGAGCCTTCTACACTAGTCCTGTCGAGAGTCTTTACGCTGAAGCTGCCGAGTTACCGTTGACCTACCGGCGCGACATACTGCTGTGTCGGTATGCCTGCCGGCTGTTGTCTATGCCCGAACACCCCTCTTACAAGTCCTTCTTCGCTGATTCTCTCGACCGTCAGTACGGGTTATATGTGTCTGCCCTGCTGCCCCCCGGAGTCCGCTTCCGTCGCCTGCTTCGACAATTGGATTTTGCCCTCCCTACCACCTTCAGAGAGGGTGAGAGCCCGACACCACCTTGGCTCCAGGCTCCGGTTCGTATTTATCTCGACCTCAGCGCACTCCCGAAGGAGGGTACTCCGGCTGCAGTGTATTGCTCACGGTTCGTCGAACTTCGTGCTCGACTTGCTGGTCACACCTTTATTTACACCGATGGCTCCAAAACTGACGATGGTGTCGGCTGTGCCTTTGTCGTCGGGACCGCCACCTTTAAATACCGGCTCCTTGACCAATGTTCCAGCTTTACGGCCGAGCTTTTTGCTCTCCATCAGGCCATTCAGTATGCCCGCCGCCACCGCCATTCATCGTATGTCCTCTGCACTGACTCACTCAGTGCTCTTCAGAGCCTTGGGGCTCCCTATCCGGTCCATCCCTTGATTCAACGAATACAGCAGTCCCTCCATTGTTTCGCTGATAATGGCGGTTCTGTCAGCTTTCTGTGGGTCCCCGGACATGTAGGAGTGCCTGGGAATGAGGCTGCGGATGCTGCAGCCAAGGCTGCAGTCCTCCAGCCTCGGCCAGCCTCCCATTGTGTCCCGTCATCTGACGTTTGTGGGGATGTATGTAAGAGGCTTGTGTCCTTGTGGTGGGATGCTTGGTCATCCCTCCAAGGAAACAAGCTCCGGGCAGTAAAACCGCTCCCAACTGCTTGGACAACTTCCTCCCGACCATCTCGGCGCGAGGAGGTCCTTCTGACCAGGTTGCGGATTGGGCATTGCCGGTTTAGCCACCGCTACCTGCTATCTGGTGACCCAGCCCCGCAGTGCCCTTGTGGTCTGGCATTAACGGTGCGCCATGTTTTATTGTCGTGTCCCCGTTTTAGTCAATTTCGTGTTGTCCTGTCCCTGCCATCTACCTTACCGGATGTTTTAGCTGATGACGCTCGAGCAACTGCTCGTCTTCTGCGTTTTATAACTTTAACTGGCTTGACCAAAGACATTTAACCTTTTACTTATTTCATCTGCATCTTTGTCAGGTCCTTTTGATGTCCCCCAATCCCCTTGAGTTTTAGTAGGTTCCTTGTGCTCTAACACCAGTGACTGGGCGCTAATGACCTCAGCAGTTGAGCGCCCTTAAACCCTACCAAAAAAAAAAAAAAATAACCCGAGCTTGTGCTCCGTCTCTAATGACCTCGTTGTCGAAGGGACGTTAAAAAAAACACACTAACCACTAACTAACCTAGCTTCCACTCCCTGTATTAACCCCTGCAACGTGCAGTAAAATAGTATATAAATTCTGTATGTTGGAAAGTTCATCTTGTATTGCCTATAGAGTCTGTCTTTTTTTATCATGAGCAGCACCTACTAAAATGTGCAGTACTAATTTATGCCTACTCATTGGAAATCATAGGTTTATGACGGTGGGATCCATCTTGTATAATAAAATATAGTCACTAAAAATTTATTACTTTGCCAATACTCTCCAGTTTCTATAGCTCATCTTCCTAAGATCTTCGATTACTCCATCTTCCCATCTGGCTCTTGGTCGACCACGTTGTAGAAGAGGCCAGGGCTCATCATGAGTTGTAGAGCCAAGAAAGAAGAAGAAAAATTCATTAATTTTTAATTTCGGACTGCTGGTCATTAATATGGGTGCTACAGACTTCAGAAAACTCAAGCGATCAAAAGCATATTGGCATACGGTAGACATTTATAACAGCTCAGCTGCAGTTGGCACTGAATGTTCGGGCCATGAGAAATACCTTTTGAACTAATTAAGTTTGGTCTAATATAAGTATGTTGCCTGAACAGAGGGAAAATAGCCCTTTCATTAGAAAGTAGTATCTCGTTTGAAATCTATGTAAGAATGGATAAGATTTGGCCTATGGCTGGATACACGAAATTTTATAATTTTAATAACTTTGATTGCCATCATTTCTTAGAAAACTGATTACTTTGTTACAATTGTAAAACCAACGGAATAGTGAGAATAATGAAGTTTTGTGCGGGAATTTGGTTCTACAATTTTAGATAATACGCGTGCCATGCAGGAACTTAACATAAAAATGTTGAAAGAGAAAGAAGAATGAAAACATAAGAAATAAATATGTGATGCATACAAAGTAGGACAGTGGGACCCACCCATCTACATCTAAATGGACACTCTGCAAATCACATTTAAGTGCCGAGCAGAGGCACATGCCTCAAAAACGAACACCTAGATATCTCTCTGTACGAGCTCTGGTTTCCCTTATTTTATTATGATGCTCATTTCCTCCTATGTAAGTCGGCATAAAGATATTTTGGCATTCAGAGGAGAAAGTTGGTGATTGAAATTTCGTGCGAAGCTGCTGTTGCAGCATTTTTGAAATTTTGTTAGAATCTGCCCCAACGAAAAACGCCTTTGTTTTAATGATGTCCACCTCAAATGCTGTATTATTTCAGTGACCCTCTCTCCCCTATTTCCTGACAGTAAAAACATGCCCTCCTTTGAACTGTCTCTTTGTACTCCATCAGTCCTATCTGGTAAGGATCCCACACGGCACAGCAGTATTCTAAAAGAGCCTGGACAAACGTAGAGTAAGCAGTCTCTTTAGCAGATCTGTTAAATTTTCTAATGTTCTGCCAATAAAATGCAGGCTTTGATGAGCCTTCTCCACATCATTTTCTGTGTGTTCCTCCCAATTTAAGTTGTTAATAATTGTAATTGCTATCTATTTAGTTGAATTTATGACTGATTTATCGTGTAACCAAAGTTTAACGGATTCCTTTTAGCACTCATGTGGATGACCTCACACTTCTCATTATTTAGGGTCAGTCGCAAATTTTCACACCCTACAGATATCTTTTCTAAATTGTATTGCAATTTTTTTATCTTGTGATGATTTTACTGGTCGATAAATGACGGCATCATCTGCAAACAACGTAAGGCAGCTGCTCAGATTGTCTCCCAAATCCTTTATATAGATAAGGACCTGTAACACTACCTTGGGGAATACCAGAAATCACTTCTGTTTTACTCAGTGACTTTCCATCAGTTACTATGAACCGTGACCTCTCTGACAGGAATTTCATGAATCCAGTTGCATAACAGATGACATTCCATAAACATGCAATTTGATTACAAGCTGCTTGTGAGGTGCGGTGTCAAAAGCCTTCTGAAAATCTACAAATGCAGAATCAGTTTGAAATCCCTTGTCAGTAGTACTCAGTACTTCATGTGAGTAAACAGCTAGTTGTGTTTCACATGAGTGATATTTTCTAAATCTGTGTTGGCAACATATGTTCCAAAATCCTGCTGCATATCGATGTTAATGATATGGGCCTGCAATTTAGAGGATTAGTCCTACTACTTTTTTTGAATATTGGTGTGACCTGTTCAACTTCCCAGTCATTGGGTTTGGTTGTTTCGCTGAGCAAATGGTTGTATACGAGTGTTAAGTATGGAGCTATAGTGTTGGCATACTCTGAAAAGAACCTAATTGGTATACAGCCTGGACTGCAAGACTTGCGTTTGTTAAGAGATTTAAGTTGCTTCATTTCACCGAGGCTATCTACTTCTACATTACTCACGTTGGCAGCTGTTCTTGATTTGAATTCTGGAATATTTACTTAGTCTTCTTTCGTGAGGAAATTTCAGAAGGCTGTGTTTAGTAACCCCACTTTGGCAGAACTGTCGTCGATAGTATTCCTGTTGCTATCGCTCGGAGAAGACATTGATTCTGTCTTGCTGCTAGCATACTTTACATATGACCAGGATCTCTTTGGATTTTTTGCCAGATTTCGAGATAGTTTCATTGTGGAAAGTATTAGAAGCATCTCACATTGTAGACTGCGCTAAATTTCGAGCTTTTGTAAAAGATTGAAAATCTTGGTGATTTTGTATCTGTTTATGTTTGGCATGTTCTTTTTGTTGTTTTCACAAAAGTGTTCTGACCTGTTTTGTGTACCAAGAAAGCTCCATCGTTTGTTAATGTATTTGGTATAAATTTCTCGATTGTTGCCAATACTATTTCTTTGAGTTGAAGCCACATTTGGTCTACACTTACATCGTTAATTTGGAAGGAGTGGGGAGGCTGAGTCGTGCTAGAGTAGCTCAGTTGGTAGAGCTCTTGCCTGCTAAAGGCAAAGGTCCTGCGTCCGAGTCTCGGCCCGGCACACAGTTTTTACCTGCTGGGAAGTTTCAACCAGCTACATTTTGCTCCATACAGATTTTGAGAACATAATTAGAATAATTACAGCACAGACAGAGGCATTCAAAGAGTCATTCTTCCCACGCTCCATACATTAATGCAACATGAAGAAACCGTAATAAATAGTAGAATAGGATGTACCTTGTGCCATGCGCATAACAGTTGTTTGCAGACTATAGATGTAGATGTATATCTGTAGTTCAGTGCCTTGAACCAAACAAACTAGTCAGCATTTGCTCTGCCCTTCTTCATATGGTTTCAGTATTTACTGTTACTACTGTTCGGTATGGATTCCACTCTTTGAGAAATATTGTAACGTAGGAAATATTGTAAGCAGTGTGCTTCGTAGAGATATTCCATTTCCCTAGTATTCTGTGAATTTGCTGAAGTCTGCCGTGCACTTTAACCTGCAATTGAACCTGTGTGTTTGTTCCATCTTGTCCCCCTACTGTGGGCCGGTAATGAGACGATTGTCTGCAGAATTGGAGAGTGGAGGGACATTTAGAAGACATTCTCGAGAAGTATGGACAGGATGAAAGGACACGTGTTAAGACCTCGGGGAATAACTTGAGCATTTAAAGGAAGCTACACAAGATAGAGTTTGGAATATATTCGGCAAATAATTGTGGATGTTGGGTGCAAGTGCTGTTCTGAAGGCATGGTGGGCTGCATCAGTCAGGAGATTGCAGATTGAGGTACTTGTGTGAGCTGACTGATTCCAGTTGTGATTAATTCATATTGTAGTCATCTTACAGTTTTGCACATTTGAAGCAAATTCCTGATGGTTGCAGAACTTTGTAGACCTGTCAAAACCTAGCTCAGTATTATTGCATTTTAATAACAGTAGTAGTAGTAGTAGTAAGAAAAATGGTGTATGTTTCAAGGAAATGGTGAATAATAGTATTGGCCAAGAGTGCCTTCTGAAATGAGAATAACCTTCTGCTGAATAAGCACATCAGCTGACACAGTTGGAAGAAATTTGTGAAGACCTCTTTTTATTGAGTGATCTGACATGTGGATATGAAACTTGTTCATTAACAAAGTAGGAGAAAGCTTGCTTCAAGTTGAGGAAATTTCATTCTCCTTGAGAGAACTAGTTGGACTTATCAATTCAGAATGCTTACCATCACAGTCTCAAATTAAGAAACCCACAATTTTTGCTTTTGTCCAAAAAAAGAAAATTCATGCCCCGAGATACTGGTTGCCAAACATGGACCCTCGGGTGCCATTTTACGCTCGCTACTTTCCAGAAAATTTTTAGAACACTGTATCTCTGGAACAGCTGTAGATTTGTTTTGCTTTTTTGTTGAAATATAACTTTGATTACAGTGATCTGCTAGGTTTAGAAATGTGTGGAAAGTAGTCTTGTGCTAGCTTCCTGACATTTTTAAAAAATGGAATAAATTTTCTTTGGATGCTCCTTCTGTTGAAGCTGGACTAAGTGTAAAAGTAAATTCTGTGTACTCAGATGTGCCACAACCTTGCTATACACTGTTTTCTCAAAAACTCTTTGAAAACTCTGGTAGCAAAGAAATTATCAGTAACTGTGTAAGTTATCTCTTTTGACCTTCTTTACGAAGTGGTTTCACTGTCAGCAAATTGAACACACTTGATATGCTTTGCAGAGGTAACTGAGTACAGAACTAATATGAGGCACGTTGATCTGCACAGTCCTACTTGAAATTTCATGATGCTCGTGGGAGTCTTTACTATTTAATGATGTAATGATTGATTAAATTTAATCTTTGTTCACCTCCTACAGCTGCGTGGGATGTAGTCATGCTTGAGAAAAACTGACTCCTGTTGTTAATTGTTTCAGACTGGCAATGGACAAATCAGAGGAGCAGTCGATGTCAGAATTAGGACAGTGTGGAGGGAGGATACGGGTCATTAGTGTTGCCGGCAGAGAGAGATGCACCTCGGCGATCCAGTCGGAACCTTCAGATGGCTGAGTGTGGCTGCGGCTGCGACTGGGGCAACTTTACCGTTATCTCCGTGTGTTGCTGCATGTGTAATTTATTATGAATGCATCGTGTGACATTCTTTACAGATTTGGACCTGTACGTTTGATTTGTGGCGAGTGTGAAGTGGCTCGTTCAGGTGCCTTTCTGGAAGAAGACTGTGCAGTAGTGACTGAGCGTTAGGTCACTGCTAGTTAACAGTTTTGTAACTTCCTTTTTCACTTTTGTGCCACATTGCTGTCAACAGAGTGATACTGTTATTTTTTTTTTCTTGCGACTAGTTTGTAATAAAACTGAATGAAGATTTTTTACCACTTTATACTAGTGAGAGGCTGATTCAGACCTTTACACTTCAACTGTGCCTTCTCTACCCTCCTTCAAACGGAGAGTTGTGTGGTGTGCAGAAAGACACTTGTTGTTTCCCAGAGCGTTTACTGTGTTGAATGTACATTGAATGTGGAAGGTTCTACATACTGGATCAGGAACTGAGCCCAGACACCTCACTCCGTAGTGATCAGTGCAAGCACACCGCAGTGGCGAGACTGTTTTTGCAAGGTGAATGGGTTCGAGTCCTAGTCTGGTGTGTTTGCACGCACTCGTATAACCTGCTAGACAAACATCAACCTGATGAAGTGTTGATCAGCAGACAGACATGTTTAAAAGCAGATTAAAGGCCCCCCCCCCCCCATTATAAAGTGTCTGTGACGAGCACTTATATTGAGTGAGTGTCTCTCTCTATATGTTTCCCAAACCACATTGTGTTTGTCTTTATATGTATGAGTGACTCTGTGTGCTCTGTTGTGCTGAATACCCACACCGTTGGTTTTATACAGGTCGATTCGCGAAACTGCTTTCACACTACACTCTTCCATTGTTGTAGCAATCTGCTCCAGCTGCTGCAGACGCTGTATTGAAGCTGAAAGTTTTAATCAAAGTTGCGGAGAAATATCTACCTGGGCTCTGTTGCATAGCAATCAGATTTGCTTTCAGTTCATAGAAATGTCAACATTGGTGGATTTAAATGATACGTGAAATTACTTCTTTTCCGAAGAAAGCATAAAACTATTAAATTAGAACTGAATGCTCCCATTGGAAATGTTCTCGAGCTGGTATTCATTAATAGATCACAATAGACGTATACATCAATTGTGGAATAAACACATACCTTCTTGAAATGAACAGTCTTTCATTGACTTTTGGGCCAGTGAAATTCTTCTTGTAACATGAATTACCTGTTCACTGTTTTATATACAGATATATAATACCGTATCCTTCAAAATCTCGCAGTGTTGTCGATTTCTACTTCACGAGAATGAAAACTCTTAATTCTTAACACGAACAAAGATTTCCTACACTAAGAATAATTATCTGAGTGCTAACTGGCTTAGTGTAATAAAGAATAGCTTTGTCTCTCTCTCTCTCTCTCTCTCTCTCTCTCTCTCTCTCTCTCTCTCTCTCTCTCTCTCTCTCTAGCACCGTCACATGAAGTCACTCTGCTTTCTCTCATATTGCATGATACATCCCCCTCTTGTGGACGAACGTTTTTGGGCAAAAACAAACGAGCATTCGCACAACACTATGTTGATGAGTGTTCATGACGCTGTATACTATATAGAAATATCTGTAGTAACTTTTTCTTATTAGTCAATATACTATCAATTGGAAATTGTACCTAAATTATACATTGGGGTGCATATACTATAATGAAGTAAAATATTGTGCTAACAAATCTGTGCTGCTTGAAAATTACTGAAATGTAGCTTATATGCATAGCTCATTTAGCTTGCATTAATTCATTTCTCGAGGATGGCATTAGATGTGATCAGAATCTTGTTCATAATCACTCGAAGATTCTGTCACGTGCCTTGGGATGTCTCAAACTTGCAATCTAGCCATTCAACCAAGCCCCACAAAGGGAGACCAAGGGAAACCTCGGGGTAGATTCACCACCCTCAGATTTCTCATTTGGAGAAAAAAAAAATAATAATAATTTGTTGAATAACAATGGATAATAGGATATTTACAGTATGCTTAATTTTTGAAATGTATTTAAACACTTTCACAAAAGAAACACAACACTCTTAATCTTCTGTGTCTTGAGGTGAACAGTTGGGTTACGTCCATACACGATTCCCTTCTATTTGTCATCTCCAGGTAACTGATTTGAATTCTATTCCCATTTCATCGTATCCTTGTGGGTATTATTTTTTCAGCATAGGGTTTATGTGAAAATAAGTCAGTGTAAGTTCTGTGAAAAAGGTGTTTGATCTATGATGAGTTGAAATAGAATCTAATCTAAAGTCCTCTCCAATTCTCTGTCCTGAATTCTAAATATTCGGAAGTTGTAAGATGTTCTTGATCCTTATCAATAACCATAGGATGCACTATACACTAAGCCAACTGGTGATGCCGTTTCAACTTAGGCTGGTCATCTTGCAGATGCACCTTAATACTTGTTGATGTGCTTGTAACTGCTCAGCATTTGCTTAGTTGGTAACTTTATGAGTAACAATTGACATAACAAAATTTACATACACAGGTATGTTACAACAATAATACAATTACAAAGAAAATGTCCATTACAGAAGATTGAAACAAAGTATAAGCGGGTTTTTAGCTGAGAACGGGTTACCCCTTCCAAACAGCGTTACTTCAGCTCAACGAGATTAAAAAATATATAAATAAATAAAAAATACAAACATACACATCTTCAAAAAATATCTTGCTGTAGACCAGATTCATTTGAATCACTAACCCGTGGTCGTTGTGCTTTGAGAGACCTGATTGAAGTTATTATTAATTAATTAAAAGTTAAATGAAATCAGTCATACTAGATCCGAATTCTCTGCATTCTTGAAAGAAAACTTATTTCTACATTGTAAAACAAATACATAATGTCTGCATACATCTCGAACATTATGCCTGAAAAGAAAAACTAACTCCTAAATTGCAAAAAGAAACAAAATATCCGAAGTGTTGTTCGTAGTTTCAATTTAAAACTGTCTAATCAATGTTATTTGATACGAATAGTATCTTCAATCTTCAGAATTTTCAGCCATCATGAAATTCCTTCAACAAGTGATGAGGATACATTCCTTTCACCTTTTCATTCTTCACATCCTTCAAAACATAGACCCTGGATGAGGTATTTTTGTAATCACAAATGGTCCTTGATACAACATGGTATATACGATCTGGGAAACCCAGGAAAAACCCGGGAAATTTTTCACCTGGGAGAAAACCGGGAGAAACCCGTGAATTTTTCGGAATTCCGGGAATTTTTCATTGTTTTAGCCTTCAGTCAAATTTTTGTAATTTTGACTGGTAAGAATTGATTCTCTTGCAAAGAATGTTGTATCCTGCTACTGGAGAATGATACTGCAGTAATAAAATATAAACGAGAGGAAAAACTAAAACTTAAGTGACAAAGGAAATGCGCCATTTACAAAAAAAAAACACCATGCACACACAAGCGTCTGCAAATAGCAAAAATATGCCAAAGGTCGTAGGGCGAAGGCTGTGCAATACTTCGTAACAATAAACGGCTTTCTATGAGTGTGACGTCACAACTGTTTACATTAGTTTCATTTGACCAGTTGCCAGCGGGCTCATGCACATGTGCAGTTGACTCGCGTATGAGCACCGCTACTTGAAGTGTGGCTGTATCAGCAGTAGCAGCAAGCAGCCAGATGCAAACTAGAACAATTTTTCTCGTGTGCCCTAGCTGGCAGATTCGCGCATGCGCAGAGTTATCTGAGTTGTAGTGGGGAGGGCGTTAGTCTTCACGTGACCCGTGTGTGTGTTAAGTGATTTCGCTGCTTCTTTGTTTACAGCTCCCACGACAAACGAAAACAAAACAGATTTCTGTCGCCGGGAGCTCTCAAGTGAATTAAAATATATGTACCTAATTACGGAGGGCAAAAATATATTAGTTTCAGTTTTGAGTTTATTTTATTTCCAAGTCATTAGCAGTCAATCATTAATCGCCTTGCACAACAATGAAGTTATTTGAAGCCATTTTAACTATTTTTCGACCGTCACTGTCTCAAAAAATATGTAAAGGTTTTTTAAATTACTGCTACCAGTCACAAGCTTTGTCAACTATTGTATTATTTATTTATTTATTTATTTATTTAGCGACATGTTTCAAGGTAATAACTCATCTTCAGGCTAAATGGCATTACATAAACAACTTTACAATAAGGTCATATTGATGTTACGTAGTCTTTTTGTAAAAGCTGTGGTCATCCTGTGGAAGAAAACTTAGTAAGAGGCGATGTCACTTTGGTTCAAATGGCTCTAAGCACTATGGGACTTAACATCTGAGGTCATCAGTCCCGTAGACTTAGAACTACTTAAACCTGGACATCACACACATCCATGCACGAGGCAGGATTCGAACTTGCGACTGTAGCAGCAGTGCGGTTTCGGACTGAAGTGCCTAGACCTGCTCGGCCACAGCAGCCGGCGATGTCCCTTTGGAAGCTGGACTGATTTTCATGCAGACATCAGTCCAGCTTCCAGTGTGACATCACCTTTTACGAAGTTTTCTCTTCTTCCACAGCATGAGCGCAGCATTTACGAAAAAGACTATGTAATATCAGTATGACCTTGTTGTAAAGTTGTTCTTGTAGTGCCATTTAGCCTGAAGATGAGGTAGTCCCTCGAAACATGTCGCTAAATAAATAAGTAATACAATAGTTGATGAAGTTTGTGACTGGTAGTGGTAATTTATAAAAAAACCGTTTGTGGTGTTACATGTGGTCAACATCCACACTTCCCTTTTGTCACACCACCATGCAGCAGGCATGGTATTAGTGCACATGAATTGAATATCTCCTTGTTTCAGTTTTTTCTGAAGTTTTGGCATGTTGCATCTGTTTTACAGAGAGTACCACATGTCTTCTTCCTGTCAGGAAGATAAGTTGGGGCTTGAGTACCAATTATTGAGGTAGATGGTATGTCCACATTCTGAATAAGGCTTTATAATTGTAGCCACTGCGTCACCACTTTCCCACAAATTGTGGAACTCAATTTCTGTTGATGTCTCTGTATAAACAATGGAATTAAGACATGGCCTGTCTTACAATCACATAACACAAATGTGTTTATTCTGAATCTACTTTGTTTCGGTGGAACGAATTGTCTGAAAGATAAGTGTCCTTTGAATTATAGCAAATTTTCATCAATTCAGAGTTTCTGAAGTGGATTACATGCACAACAGAAAGCTGTACAAGATTTATCAACAATGTTCCTAATTTTGAATAATCTGTCTACTCCAGTATGGGCAGAGTTGTCACTGAAATGTAGCATTCTCATAAGTAACAAAAGTGGTCTCTTAACATAAGTGCACTAAAATTGGAGTATTTAGAACATCTGTGGTCCAGTAACGCCGAATTTCAGTTTTTTTCATGTGAGGCATCAGAAGACAAACAGTTATGAAACAATACATTTTTTTATATTCAATAGCTTTCCACTTTTAATTTTCTAGAATTCACTGATTTTGAAATATTCTCCTTGGTGAATAAACTAAACTAATTCGTTTTGTCAGCTATATATGAGGGTAAGTTGATTATTATCCGCAATTTAGTTATATTTTTGTTTATTTTGGTAGTACTGTCGTTTTACGTTGATGACGCATGCTTTGTTTATTTGTTGTTATATCTTTGCAATTTTCAAGCTGCTAGGTTAGTTTCGTTACCTCTGCTGTGCTGTTAATCATGGCTGCTCCGCTGTCTATTTGCACCAAAGAAGAGCAACGTTCAGTGATACGTTTTTTGTAGTCGGAAGGCGTGTCGGGCTGAAATTCATCAAAGACGTTCAGTACAGTACAGGAACAGTGTTTTGCTGCAACGGAGTATCTACGAATGGATTGAAAAATTCTGAAATGGTCGCACAAGTGTTACGCATGATGAGGGAGACGGACGACCATTTACCGCCACATATGAAGACACCATTCAGTTTTCACATGAAATGATTCTGTTAGACAGATGACGAAGTGGCACATTGTCTGCAAATTACTCACGGTTCTGCCTACGAGATCATCCACAACTGACTTAGGTTTCATTAAGTTTGTGCAAGATGGCTCCCAAAACAACTCACACAGTTGCATAAACATGCTTGGACATCTGCCAAAAAACATTTGGATCGCCATGGTAATGAAGGGGACAACTACTTAGACAGGGTCATTACTGGTGATGAAATATGGTTCCATCATTACGAGCTGGAGAGTATACGGCAGAGTATGGAATGGAAACATCCAAATTCACCGTCCAAGAAAAAGTTTAAGACCCAACCATCTGCCGGAAAACTGATGCTTACAGGTTTTGGGAGGCACAGTGTCCAGTACTGGAACATTATCGGGAAAGGGGCACAGCAATAAACAGTGTACATTACAGTGAGATGCGTACTGCCAGGCTAAAGCCTGCAATTTGAAACAAATGCCGAGGATTGCTGTCAAAAGGTGTTGTATTGTTGCATGACAATGCCAGTCCGCATACTGCTGTTCACACGGCTGAAACGCTCCAGAAACTCAAATTTTAAGTACTGGATCATCCTCCATACAGTCCTGATCTTGCCCCTTCTGGCTACCACCTGTTTGGTCCACTCAAACAGGCATTAAGGGACCATCGATTTGCCTTGAACAAAGCAGTGAATGAAGCGGTGCATTCCTGGCTATTGAAAACCTTCTTTTATCAGGGCATCAGGAAGCTTGTACAATGGTGGACCAAGTGCGTTGAAACGCAAGGAGGCTATGTCGCAAAATGATGTTCTTGGAAGTTTCCTATTTGATTACAATAAAATTTTATAACTGCTTTGACGATAATAATTGACTTACCCTCATATTTCATCAGTTCTTCTGTAAAGAATAGCATGAAAACTGACAGAAATCTTGGCTCACTCTCTATTGGACGCCTATCTCGATAGTATGTCATCAAATGCGTAATGGCCGAAAATCATTTTCTTTCCAGTCAACTTTATTGCTAAGATGTGATTTCTTTGTAAGCATTTCACTTTCACTTTCTGATTCTTCATATTCAGAACAACTAACATCTCTTGTTGAGAGATGAGACTGCATTGACACCCCTGCTGACGTGGATGGTTTATGATTACAACTTTCCGATTCAGTGGAAGAGTGACCACTTTCATCAAAATCAAGTAGTACATCCTCACTATTGCTCCTCGTAAGAATCTACATGAGTTCTTCCTCAGTGCACCTATGTTGTCTTGCCATTTTCTTTGTAAAACACGGAATGCGAAGAACATCGATGTAATTTCTGATGGACAGTGAACTGTAATTTGAAGTTTAGGCTCACAAGAAACAAAGAACCAGACAACAAGCTAGCAGCCAGAGCTGAGGAAGGCTACTGAGACGTGGGGTGGGAAGTCTGCTGTGTTACTTACCTAGTTATCAGTACTCGGGTAGCGGTGCATCTGTACTCGTCATCAGCACTCAGGTGCTGGGAAACGGGTGCGACTTAGTTCGTCGTCGGCGCTCGGGAAAACTGGTGGCCGCAACTAAACTCATCATTAGCACCGAGGGAGTGGCAGGCAGCATGACGAGTGAACTCGTCAACAGCGGTCAAAGGGTTAAAGAACCAAGTAGAAGAGAATAAATTTTTGCACGCCTGTGTTGTCTTTTACAGTGTGAGGGTGAAGTGGCTCCAAAAAAGTTATTTAGAGTTCACTGCCCATTGAAAAAAAAGTTGATTTAATCATCAGGTTATGAGTGTAACATTCCTTGGACTAGCATCTTGTTTCTTGAAACTTCATGGCAGATTAAAACTGTGTGTGCTGGACCGAGACTCAAACTTGGGACCTTTGCCTTTCGCAGGTGGTCCAGTACACAGTTTCAATCTGCCAGGAAGTTCCCTATCAGTGCACACACTGCTGCAGAATGAAAATTTCTTTCTGGAAACCATTTCTCCACAATATCCTTTTTTCCAGGAGTGCGTCTTGCAAATTTTGCAGTAGAGCTCCTGTGAAGTTTGGAAGATAGGAGCTGGGGTACTGGCAGAAGTAAAGCTGAGTGGACAGGTCATGAATCATGTTTGGGTAACTCAGTTGGTAGAGCACTTGCCCGCAAAGGTCCTGAGTTCGAGTCTCGGTCCAGCACTCAGTTTTAATTTGCCAGGAAGTTTCATATCTGTGCACACTCTACTGCAAAGTGAAAATTTCATTCTTGATTGTGTTTCTTTTATTCTTGTCATACGTCCAAGTGAGCAGCAGTAATGTAAAATAAACAGCAAGCTAGGTGAGGGAAAAAAAAAATGATCTGTACAAGAAAATGACCCAGATTCCAAGCTGGCAGCACAATTTCACATGAGGCAGCTATCTAAGAGGTAATTAGTAATTAGATAAGAAGTTAGCAGTGATCTGATGCAACTGGCCTGTTCAGTGCTTCGATCAGAGTGGTACAATGAAAGGTTTACTTTAGTATTGTTCGATTAAACAGTGACTCGGATCATATAATGTTAGTTTAATCTTAGTTTAATCAAACAATAAAAAATGAACTATCATTTTGCTTTACATGTTTACTTTGGTAACATCAATTCTTTACATGTGTACAAAGTGTGCCCCTGCCTGCTCACGTTACAAAAAAATGGTGTGCCTACTGGAAGGCCAAACACAATGCCAGAATCAGTGAAACAAATTCTTTATCTGCATTTGTAGCCATTCCCACTAGTGTGAAAATTTAGCATGCATGACCAGTAATTGTTTCAAAAGTGAGGTTAAATTGATAAACTTTGTTGGTACATATAAAGGCTTGTGTGACAAATCTGTGGCTAGATAAGTCAATTTGAGATACATGTTCGATCATTTACAAGGACCTTAAATTATCGACAGGTGCACAAAAAAGTATGATCCCTTTGTTAGCTTTCAGAGGGATCCTTAAGTGTAGAGAAGGTGCATGCTCTCTCTCTCTCTCTCTCTCTCTCTCTCTCTCTCTCTCTCTCTGTGCTGCTACATTGTGCCAGCTGAACACGATGACCGTAGTTCATCAGGTAGAATGGGCTGATGTATGGCGTTGGGTGTATGGGGGTAAGAAATAGGTGGAAGGGGTTTCTAGGAAGGGTGAGCGGCGTCTTGTAGGGAGGCTACAAGTGGTGAGATAGTAGTGACAGGGGGTGAGGTGGCAGGTGTGTTAGGTAGTAATGCGAGAGGGAGAGGCAACAGGGACATGGAGTAGGAAAGCAGAACATGGGTACTCCATTCCTATCTCACACACCTGCCACCTTTCCCTCCCAGCTGCTGGGCACCCTTTTCCATCCTTCCCTTTGACCTCTTTCCTTCCACTACCTACCCCACCTGGTTCAACCCCTTGCCTACTTAGCGAATTGCAGTCATTGTGTCGTTGAGCTGACACGAATAGCGGCCTACCTTTATATGTGGCGGCTGTCTGTGAATGTGCACCTGTACTGTATAATGACTTGTCTGCGTTTCTCTTAAACTATTTACATACTGCCAGAAATTTCCTTACCGTATTTATAAAAGTAGACGAAACTATCCTCGGCTGTAGTGTGGCGTCCTGGCACAGGTCCTATCACCGGCTTTAGGTGAAGATGTGGCCTTTGTGGCACAGTCGATACATTGACGATACTGTGGGCTGAGCTGTTAATTTACCTTAACCCAGTGAGAGGGAGACAGTCTCCAAAGATAATTAGCAGAGGTGATATTGGAATGGAGTGTAGTAGTTTGTTGGCTTTGTATACGAGGGGGGACCCAAAAATAACCGGAATTTCTTTCTGGAAAGCATATACCTTATTGTTTTCAAATACAGCTTTAATCTCCTTCGAAGTACTCTCCATTAGCATTAATACACTTGTCCAAATGTTCATTCCAGTGTTCGGATCACCTTTCAAATTTGTCCTCTTTGGTACCTTTCATGACATTGCGTTTTACGTCTTCCACATCAGCAAAACGCTTCCCTCTCAAGTCTCTTTTCAACCTCGGGAATAGGAAGAAGTCCGAGGGTGCTAAATCCTCCGGCAACTAGGGCACACGGGTCAAGGTAGCGGTCTTCGTTGAGGCCAAAAACTGGCAAACACTGAGAGCCGTGTGTGCGGGAGCATTGTCGTGATGCAGGAACCACACGCCAGAATCCCACAAAGCTTGACGTTTTTGCGCCAAACTTCTGCGAAGCCTTTTCATAACCTCCAAATAGAATTGTTGGTTTACTGTCTGGTTTTCAGGGACAAATTCAGAGTGTACGATCCCTTTTATGTCAAAAAAAAAACAGATCATCACTTTCACATTTGATTTCACTTGTCGAGCTTTTTTTGGTCGAGGTGAGCCAGGTGACCTCCATTGTGATGACTGTTGGTTTATTTCTGGATTGTACCCGTAGCACCATGACTCATCACCTGTAATGATTTTGTTGAAAAAATGTGGACAATCTTTGAACGCACCAGTCATTTCGAGACAAGCTTGAACGCAACGATCCCTTTGATCTCCGGTGAGAAGCTTCGGCACGAATTTTGCTGTCATTCTTCGCATCCCCAAATCGATGGTCAAGATGCGCTGAATTGAGCTCCAGGACAACCGTGACAAGTTCACGAGTCAGTCGATTGTCCTGCGTCGATCTTCACTGATGAGATCACGGATTTTGTCGATGTTGTCTTCGCTTCGAGCAGTTGAAGGTCGACCGGAACGGGGCTGATTTTCAACCACCGTTTCTCCCTTTGTAAACCGAGAAAACCATTCGTACACTTGCGTTTTGCTAAGAGCACGGTCTTTGTAGGCTGTCTGAATCATCGCATAAGTTTCTGCTGCGTTCTTGCCGAGCAAGAAACAAAACTTCTCTGTTGCTCGTTGTTCGTAAGAACTAGCCATTTCCTTGTGTCACGTCTGCACTGTACGCACACTCAAAGAACTGCCGAAGAAACCACACTTCTCACTGTTGGGTGACGTCGCGTGGCAGAATGACTCAGCAGAGCTCCTACTACAACCCTCTGGCGGCGCAACCTGCTACTACAAGTACACGATGGGCAGCAGTACGATTCCGGTTACTCTTGGGTCCCCCCTCGTAAAGTAATAAGTATGTAGTCTCTCCCAGAGACAATTTAAGAACACTGTTTCTCAACAATTCGACCCAACTTGGAGAGCTGTCTTACAGTGGCTGTTCACACACCAGTAACTACACTCTACCCTCTGTATGTTAGTCCTTTCTAGTGACTCCCAGTTCCTGAATTCTACCTTTCACTATGAGAGACAAATGTTCTGCTTGTTAATCATTCAGATGATGCACAGATACTCGACTCAAGAAAAGAGACAAGTGGGAGACAGTGCTCGTTCCTTCCTGTGTACTGCCATGCTGAAAAATACTAATTATCTGTCACTTTGAATCACGCAACTAGACACGTTATTCACATAGGAGACAAGGGTAAGACTGCCCTTGGTCCTGTTATTCTGACACACACAGGTACTATTACCCATTACTACTTCCAGGGACAAACTCTGAAGAGCTTGTTCTTTACTAACAGGCAGAAAACTCAAGCTGATAATTGTGGCTGGATACTTATCAGAAAATCAGTTGCCTCCATGGAATGTATACTGTCTCCTGTTATTATTCTCATTACAGAAACATACAGGTACATGTACGTGCCTTTTACGCAGTTATGATTAAATTACTTTTGAACAAAACTTTGCCACTTCCTGTGCGTTTTGTGTTGCTTGTTGGAGATCATCTTCTGTACGGGAGACTGGGCACAATCGGCATTGAGGCATGTGCTGAACTGTCTGTCCTCCTCCACAGTCACACCGAATATCATTTGGATCATCTTGCCAAGTTAACTTTTCATCTTCCAACTCCAGATCTCAGACTATTCAGGAACTTCCAACTTGTCCATTTCCCATCATGGCCTGGAGGTAAAGCTTCAATAACTCTTTTTCCAACCAAGGGGAAGGTTGGTTGTAGTCCTCCATAGTTTTAACCTAGCTTTTTTAGCAGTGGTTCTAAGTTCATTTGATGTCCTAAGGAAACTCTTTCTTGACTCCAGTCATTGCGGATACGGTTCATGCCCATACAGAGGAAGGGTAATTTCCTGTTCCACTGCCTTTCTTTCTTTGTTCGCGGCTGTCTCTCTTCGAACAGGTGGTGGTGCTATCCCTGCGAAGTAGTAAAGCCATTCGACTGGAGTGGATTTCAGGCAACATGTTATAATTCTGCAGGTTTCGTTGAGAGCTACATACAGCTGTTTGGCATGAGTTGAATTATACCAAACAGGACAGGCATACTCTGCCATAGAATAGCATAGTTGCAGATTTTCGGATTGTTTCAGGTTGACGACCCCACTGTGATCTGGCCAGTTTCCATAGGAGATTGCTGCTGGTGAAAACTTTCGATTTGCATTTCATGCAGTGCTTTTTGAAAATTTGAGATCTGCCAAGTGTCACGCCTAGGTATTTTGGAGTCTCCTAGTGTTCCAGTTCGACCCCTGATCATATTTTCAACTTGTGAGTGGCTTCCTTGTTTCTCAAATGAAAAGCACACATGCGGGTCTTTGAAGGGTTTGGTTTAAGCTGGTTTATGTTGTTGTGTCTGGATAGATCTTAAAGGGGATTTGTGAGGTCGTTCTCCACTTATTCAAAATCTGTGCTCTGGGTGGCTAGAGCGTGTTCGTCAGCATATAAGAAATTCCTGGTGTTTGGGGCTATAGATTGGTTGTTCGTGTGTATATTAAACAGAATTGGAGCCAAAACACTTCCTTGCGGGAGGCCATTCTTCTGTAGTCTCCATCAACTACACTGTCTTTGGAAGTTGACGAAGAACCTGCGATTCTGCAGAAGGGAGCCAATGAGTATGGTTAGACCTAAATCTTTGGCTAGATTGTAGATCTCGATTAGTAGTAGCTGGTGATTGACTATATCATCCGCCGCTGATAAGTCGACAAAAGCCACTCCTGTCACCTTCCGAGCTTCAAAGCCACCTTCTATAAACTGTGCGAGGTTTAGCAGTTGTCCAGTACAGCTTTTACCTGGACAAAATCCAGATTGCTGAGGATAAGTGAGGGGTCAATTGCAAGTGATAGGTGATCTTAAATCAGTCTTTCCAGCAATTTGTAAGGATGACAAAGTAGTGCAACTGGTCTAAAATTCTTTGGATCATTTCCTTCTTTGCCAGGTTTCAGCAAAGCAATCACTCGACTCTTTTGCCATATCTTTGGAATTTGGTTTCTGCTTTCACAGTTATTGTATTTAAGCTGAAGTGTTTGATTTGCTCAGTTTGTATATCATCCAACCCAGCTGATTTGCCATTTTTACTTTGTTTGATAGCCTTCTGTAGTTCTTCAATGCTGAATGATGATGTAAGGTCATTACTCTTCTCTTGCAATTTCAGCTTTTTTGATTTGTAGTTTAGCATGTTCAAACTGTCACTCTATATTGACAGCACCTGGCAACTTGGCCGATTGCTGATAATGGCTGAGACTGCGACTGCCAAGGCTACCTCTGACTCTTGGTTATATGCCACTTCTTCAAGGTCTTGGAAATTTCTCGTGCAATGCTGGCTTCACCTGCTTTACTGAAGGTCCTTCTAATGACTGAAATCTTTCCAGAAACCACTGGAACCATCTCAAAGAGACTGGAAATGCCCTACCTAGGCCAGCACTGCCTTGTTTTGGCCACTGTTCCATATAGATCTATTATTCTAGGGCAGTGACCATGGTTGGCCTGCACTACTTTAGGTTCTGCCTGTCACAGTAGCTGTGTTTGCCCCACTTCTCGGCCACGATCATTGTGTCTTCCCAAGACTATGCCTCTGTGTGGTGTATACGATTACTATTTAATCACGTATCCTTTATTTTCATAACTTCTATTTCTTACATTAATAAAATCTGATAAATGTGGCAATAGATTGGGGAGGACATTGATAGGCTAATCAACATTTAAATGTGTTTGTCTGCCACTCAACACTTTCTGTACATAGTGAGTTGCAATCCATCCTATATAATTTTTGTTATTACATCCAACACTTTCCATTTTGGTTAACGTGACGATTAACTCATTTGTGTACGTACCGTCTTCCATAAATCCCACTGTGAACAAGAACCTGCAGCCATGTGGAATCAATCAAATTATACACTGTAATGTTTCCTTTATACAGACATTTAATTTTCTTGTGTGCAGTAATTGCCAGATATTACTGAGCCCACTTTTTCATTTATTTGTGGCTGTGGGTACTAAAAAGCATGGACTTCTCAAGATTCTGGAAGTACAGAACATAGCTAATATGCAGTTGTGTAAATATAAACGAGACTTCTCCAATCACTGTGATGTGTGTTGCATATTCTTGTAATATTATACTGTTAACTCTTCATATTGAACTGTTCTTTCTCCAGGAACATTCCTGTGATTTATAACTTTACGCAGAAAATCGGTGTAAGTGTCGGCCTGACAGTTGAGAATCCACAATAGGATGAATACATTTCAAAATCTTCAGTTGCTTTCACCAGCAGATTAAAATTTTCAACTATGGCTCTTGCTCATAGACTGATGCACTTCTCTGACAGAGGCAGATGATGCACAGTGTGTTTAGAAACGCCCCTGGAGGTGCATTAAACATTGGTAAATTCAGGATGGAATGTAACAATATAATGAAAAGGATATTTGCTACTCACCATATAGCAGAGATGCTGAGTCACAGAAAGGCACAACGAAAAGACTGCCACACAATTAGCTTTCGGCCAACAAGGCCTTTGTCATTTTTCATTATATTATTACATTCCATCCTGGAGGCACATCCTTTCGCAAAGTAACTGTAATTGTCGAAAGACCTCGAAGATGGGTGTCATCCCTCGAGATGATTCGCCACATGTAAAATACCTAACAAAATGGTGCCATCAATTCATTATATTGTTCTGTTTGTTCGCAAGCATCATTCAATGGAAAAGAGGGGATGGGGAAGGATGCACTACTTGTGGAAGAGAGAAGACTAGCTTTTAATTTCCCACCAACAACAGTCATTAGTGATGGACAAAGTGGTTGGAGTCAGAGAGGATATGAATGGAAATGAATTGTCACCTTCTCAAAAGAACAAAATTGGTGTCTGCCTTGTCTTTTTTTAAAAAAAGTGCTCAACATTGATCCAACACATCAGTATCAGGGGTGAGCATAAAATAATTGGATCCTTCTGTTGCCCACCAGCCTTGAGTGATGAGTGAAGAAATTGAACTGTTAAGAGGTGTAAGACGAGGTTGTTGTTTATCACCAACACTGTTCAATATCTATCGGGAGGAAATTAATAAAGAAAGTTTTGATTGAGGGAGATGAGTTTGTATAGGGGGTTGGAGAGTGGAGTGTATAAGATTTGCAGACGACATGGCAGAGAGTGCATGAGAGATGGAACAAATTTTATCTGATCTAAACACAAAATTACAAGAATATGGAATGAAGATTAACAAGCAGAAAATGAAAAGCATGAAAATTGGAGGAAAAGGGAGACAATGCCTTATGAAAATAGGAGGAGAGGGTATACAGCAAGTGAATAATTTCAGTTACTTGGAAGTGTAATAATGGATGATATGTGTTGCTCAACAGAAATTAGGAAAAGAACTGCAATGGCAAAAGGAGGATTCAAGAGGAAACAGAAATTACTTTGCAGACCATTAAACAAAGATCTGAGGAAAAGACTTGCCAAATGTTACGTCTGGAGCATTGCACTGTATGGTGCGGATACCTGGACATTCAGGAATGAAGATGAAAGGAGGCACTATGGATGTGGATATGGAGAAGAATGGAAAAAGTGAAATGGGAAGACCAAGTAAGGAATGAAGAAATATTAAGAAGAGTTGGAGAAGAAAGAAACATGCTGAAAGGAATCAGAAAGAGGAAACGGTACTGGATTGGACATTGTTTGAGGAAGGACTATTTATTGAAGGAAGGAATGTTGGGGGGGGGGGGGGGGGGGGGAAGAGGAAAAAGAAGATATCAAATATTGGACAATATCAAAGGAGGCAAATATTCAGAAATGAAAAGACTGGCTATGGACAGACAAAAGTGGAAGAGGCTTAACCCATGACAAGACCTGCTGTTGAGCAAAATACCATACCATACCATACCATACTACTACTACTACTACTACTACTACTACAATATGAATCTATGGACATTTGAATGCACTCGAGAGTGGTGTTACCATAGCAATTGTTAGTTGTGTTGTGAAAAGTAATAGTGAAAATGTTGGGCAAAATATACCTCTATTTGTGAAAAGTGTGGCTATTTATTTAGTACTGCAATAGAGAGAACTTATGGAAGCATTCCAGGAATCTTCACTGAAGTTGGATCGAGGTGCCATGGAAGGATCCAGACCACCAAACAACTGCTCTGAGAAGAGAGGATAAAGGCAATACTACTTTCATCAGGCGGTATATTGGTGTTGGCAAAATATTGCCCTGTTATATTGACCAGGGACAGAACTCCCATCTAGTGCTGGTATAAGGCCCACCACAAATGTTACAAAATAAACAACAGCAGGAAAGAAAGAAGAATACATCTGATACGGCGACCCCAGTAATCGCGAACAGAGAATGCACCGGCAAGTAAACGCAGAAAAATTGATTTGAGTCAAGATTAAGGCTCCAAAGAATAGGAGACAGAGAAGTTGCCTCTGGCAGCTAGAGATCATCAACAGTGCCTTACAACACACATAACAGCTTCTTTTGAATGAATTGTCGAAGAAAGAATAGTACACATATAATGAATGGAAAATATAATTTACTGTCGCAAATCTGAAACGGAAAGAAAGAAGAAGACAGTGGCAGTAGAAAGTGCACCCATATTATAAGCAACAAGTGCAAGGAATTGGTTCAAAAGCTAACAAAATTGTTTCAACTGGATAACACATACAGCGGACGTTGATTCGGTAGGAATTATCAATGCAGAGTGGCGAGCAATTATGCAAGTATGGGGAGGTGTGTGGTCCAGTTAGTGGCAGCACGCAGTATGAGAGCAGACATCGGCTTCAACTTGAGCACCGGCTCCAGCTTCGGCTGTTCTACAATCAGCACACAGTACCGCAGAAGGGTAAGCCATGAACATTTAAAAAGCAGAGACAGTTCTGTGAGTATAGGGTGTTATGTTAATATTGTAAATTGGTAATAAATAGTGCATGGCGATCACAAGAAAGGTGTCAATGCAAGACGAGGAGTTAAGAACAATACTAGAAGGCTTAATTAAAGAACAAGCAGAGAAGGATAAGGAAGGACAGAAAGTGGAACAAGTAGAATTAATTAGGGTTATTAAGGAACAAATTACTGAATCAGTAGATGACATACTAAGCCATAAAATACAAGAGGTTAACCCTAACTTAGATTCTAACTTTAATGCACAAATTAATAATCAAAACATTTAAAAAATGGAAATAAACTCTAAAGTAAATGAATTACAAGAATCACTGCCGGTAGAGGTGCAACAAGTAGTTAAACAAGTGTTAACAGATGATTTACAAGAAAGTCTATACAGAATAACAACCTGACAGTGGACAGGATATGTAGATAATGTGAATTCCCAATTCCAAGTGGAATGAGCTAGTATTTCAGATGCAAATAAGCGTATTACGCCCATACAGAAAAATGCTGTAACAGGAACACCTGATGCTATAAAACATTTGGAAAAATGTTTAATTATTTGTAGAACAAGAATTAAAAGACAAAACAGAAATAAATAATGATAAAATCACTTCTAGGGAAGGTACAATTAACAGTAAACAAGAACTTGATAGAATATGGGAAGCAATAGATTATATTAAAATGAAATTAGGAAAAGGTAATCCTGGAACTATGACAAGAGTAACTGAATATGTAATAGAGGATTTATATGTAGGAAGTGGGTTTAATTTAGCAAAGCAATTTCTAAACTATAAACCAGATGGTGATGTACACCCAATTTATTTTTTAAGAGTGTTTGCTAGATCTTTATCTAAAAAGTGCGATGACTCAAAGAAAATAGGTTTCACATTAGGAGACGCGTTGGAATGGAGAAATGCTCATGCAGAAGAATTTGTGTCTTGGAAAGATTTTGAGGAAAGCTTTAAAAGGAAGTACTGGTCATCAAGTACTCAGGAAAAATTAATCTTAAATTTATTAGATCCTGCTCCATACAATAATTCATGGGGCACATATAAAAAGTACATATAATGGCATTTGACAAAATCGAAGTACTTAGATAATCCAATAGACAAATGCACTTAGTAAAAGAACTCATCAAACTTTAACCATACTACACATGACAAGGAATATTGAACAGAGAAAATCCGTGAATAAGTTATTAACGTTTATTGAAGGTTTAGACACGCTGAATACTGGAAGAAATGAAAATTTATCAGTGAATGACTGAAATAGGGGAACATGAATACCACATCCTTTCCTAATTCCTTACTGTGGATGAAGGTATCCAGTTATTGTAGAGTAAGCAGTAATGAAACTGTTTACAGCAGGGATAACGGTCTAAATCACAATAACCATACAGGGGGAAGAAATCAGACTGATAACATGAACTCGCAGGTGTTTATGCAGGAAAAAAAGGAGTGGAAATTTACAGTGATTCCAGAAGTGAAGTATCAACAATTTCTGAGGAATGGCTATTAAATGGAAAAATAAAAGAATTTCATAAGTTACCTGTTACGGGAGTACATATTGTAGGTATTACAGGTACTAAGAGTAATGTAGGCAAATAGAAAACAAGGATTACTTTTGGAATAGATCAATTGATGTTTGGACAAACCATGTTAATAGTCCCTAAAATGAATATGCAGGTATTATTAAGAGTAGTTTGGTTAGTGAAATATGCAGTAGTAATAGACTTTCAGAGTGGTTCTTTTAAATGCAATCTAGATAACTATAATAAAGAGATCTTATTTAAGGCAGATCGCTGTTGAGGACTAAATGGGAGTAATAACTTACAGTTAATAGTGAATATGAGTTCAATGGAGAAGGATGTAAATAATCTACAACAAACTTTATAAAGCTGATTTCTATGCAAAGGCTTACAAATAGGAACTGTTAACCCTCACTCAAAAGGAAGAGTTATATGGAAAACTATTCAGATGTATTTTCAGAAAAACCAGGGAATATAGGAGATTATGTGTGTACTTTTAAGATAAGATTCTGTTCACATTGAATCCGTGTGAAAGGGTTATGAAGGAGGTAAGATGCATTATTTACTGTTCACCAAGAGACACAACTTGGGCAAAATTAGTGCCAGAATTTCAAATGGTTTTGAATGAACTACCCAGTTTGTCTATTGGATTGTCTCCCATAGAGGTACTATGAAGAAAATTTACAGGGGAACCACTATTAAAGTTCTTCAAATGGCCAGAGGTGCATCAGAAAGAAAGTGGTAACTTAGACAAAATACTAGAAAATCAATTGTGTAGATCAGCTGATAAAAGATAACAAGATAGCAATAAACCCGACAGTTGAAATAAATGATCTTGTGCTGGTAAAAGAAGTACATCATAGTTCTAATCTTAAACAGGAAACCAGAAATTTTTTCTGAAATATGGAAGACCATTTAAGATCATGGATAGTCCACACCCGAAAGCATACTATTTAATTGACCCACATATTGGTCAGGAGAAAGGTTTATATAATGCCGAAAAACTAAAGAAATATAATCAAACTGTGCAATAAATAAACTTAAAAATTATATGTGTGTTGTTTTAGTCACGTCATAAATTAGGAGGGGAGGGAGGAGAAGCAACCAAGTACTAAATAGTATTTGACTGACTGTGATAATACTATGACAAAGAGAAAGATAGGGTACAGGTACAGAAAATGAATTAATAGAAGAGGGCAGTAGAAACAGTATTGTTTTGAATCAGTAATCTAGTTGGAACTTGGGTTTTAAGAAAAGAGAGAACAAAAGAAAGTGTGGCGCCGATGAGGTCGACACCAGCATCGATATGCGTTCATCTTTGGACTCTGAGCATTGTCTTTGGGCTGTTCTGCCATGTTCAGTTCTTTGTGAGTCTTGCATGTTTTTAGGTGAATAAATAAACTACTGCTAAATGGGTGTTGTTTGGTGTAACCAACCCAAACTCTCCCCTCACTGGTGACCCCGAGTTCTAACGTCTTCTGTTTTCGCCATTTTACTGTGTCCGCGACCTCCGCATCAGTTATTTTCGCGTGTATTACGTCAACACAGCATTTGAACAAAGACTTCGGCCCAGCGCCTAACGCTGGATTTTGTGATCGACATGCATCGTGTTGCAGGAGATATATACCTGCCGGGACTGCAACACCATGCCTCTCATTCGATGATCCCACTGATTTCGCCGGACGCTTTTGAGCCTGCAAAAATAAGTGGGATTAGGAGTGAGCATGACTCCAGCTATCAAACACCTTTGTTCCCGCCACATGTGCCCTCCCTCATCGACTGTGCAGTTACCTCTTACGGATCTCTGTGCAGTGCGGGATCAATGCTGATTTCTGCAAATGCTTCGTCGGACAACCTACTATCGCCAGAACAATGATTTGCCATGCCGCAATCCATGCAGTACCATGCGGATACCTGCCATGTGGCCGGAACCACGTCAACCTCCTCAGCGTTTGACCAAGCCCGCGCCTGCCTCAGTTCAGCATCAGCACTTCCTACTTCGATACATCATCCTGCAACAGGAACAATTACTTGCTATCTGTACCTGACCCTCACCTCCGTCCCACTGCTATGCCTCAGTGTTTTGTGCCACGACATTCACCGTTTTGAGTGGAGTGACTATGAACAGCGAATATTCACACACCCCGTCCCATGTTCGACATCATTTCCCACACTGTACTTCTGGACAGCCCGCACCTCTGGAGCCTCTCTGCAACACAAGTGGCCCCGGCTCTGGTCATACGTCGAGCTTTCCGCGGACTAACACTCATTCTCAAACTTTGATCTTTTTCTCGCCTGTCGCCCCCTCGCTGCCTCCAGTCAAGCTTCCACTACCGTTCTCAGTACATCTCGGTGCCTTATCCACGGCGGTCTTCCGCGATGCGTCAATCCGAACACAACCGCAACGTGTTGAGCTTCCGCAACCACAATCGACACATTATGATGTCTCACCCACGTCGCCATTCCGCGTCGCAAAGGATCGCGCTCAACCACAACATGTCACCTTCATGCTACCACCTGAACAGCCGTTGTTTCCACATCCCCTGGAGGCATACTCTGCTGGAATACTACAGCAACAACAGCTCGATTCAGGCAGTGCCACGACGGACTCAACTCAATCTGTTCTTCCGAACATTCTACAATGCTTACCGATGCTGCCGCTGTTTAATCCCGACAGAGCTACAACCTGGTTCAAAATTGTGGACGAAGTGTTCGACCATTACAAACTCGACGAGTCAACCAGTTTTCTGTGCTTCATCACCCACCTGCACGACCAGGAGGACTCGATTGCTGACCTTGTTGACGCCCCGGACTCATCTACATGGTACACTCTAGCCAAAAAGACATTTCTACGTCGGCTTTCACGCTCAACTGAGGCAGCAATACAGCAAGTGCTCCACGTCAAGCAACTAGGCAACGACAAACCTTCCCAGCTCTGGAGACAGCTACGTGCCCTGGTCAGTGCCGATCTACTCTCTGACACAGCTCCTCGCCATCTGGTCAGATAAACTATCTCCTCACATCCACTTTGCTCTGGCTCAGACGTCTCCCGAACCTGTCGAGCAAAGAATGACAATTTCTGACAAGCTACACGATGCATCACTGCTCTATTTCGCTAGCCACTGCCTACCTGACAAGTTCCAGGTTCAGGCTCATCGTCCTGTGGCCGGACGCGGCCGGGGCTGCACTGTGCCGACCATTCCGCTCGCTCCGGGAAGCAGTAAACAAGCAGCTGGGAGGTCACCAGCTCTGCCCTTGGTCACGCCCCCTCATGCAACCGAACCTGCTGCGGCCACCAAACCTCGGCCACCGCCACTGGGAATGAACATTCCGCAGGAAATGCAACTGCACAACCCGTACTGTTACTTCCACATACGGTTTGGTGAGGCGGCACGGAACTGCAGACCACCCTGCTACTTCCCAAAAGCCAATCGCAGGTAGGTCCGGGTGCCGCCTCCTGCGCACAACATGGCAGGCACCCCCCCAGTGCTCCATTCTGTCTGGGAACGACTGGATAATTGCGGACGACTTTACATTAAAGACATTTTGTCGGGATACCTTTTCATAGTGGACACAGGCGCCAATGTTTTGCTGCTGTCTTCGTCCTCAGCGTCGTCGAACATCCGCCCTCATCATACTTCACTGCAAGCCATGAATTCAACTAAACTATAATGCTCGGGTTCAACTTCCCATGTCATCTCACTCTCCACAAACTGCAAACTCGAGTGGACTTTTTATTGAGTGAAATTGACAAACCTATACTAGGAATTGACTTCTTACGACACCACAAACTTTCACCCGATCTAGTGCAAAACACCGTGTTTCATCATCCGTCCAAGACTCACTTCCCCTGTGCTCCGTCGAGCAAACCCCCCCTTGACTCATCGGTCCGGGCTCATCTCATCCGTACATGCTCGTCTCTGTCAACGACGTTACAAGAAACCACACGCAAGTGCCTTGTCGAGCTTGAACACGTTGCTCGCCTATGCAAGGAAAACTTTGAGCTCTCCCTCTGGCTCTACGAAACACAGCTCCAGCCCTCCGATGCAGCAAAAGAATTACAGACACTACACCAAGGACAAAGCAAGGTCACTAAGTGCGCTGAATCTACTTGCAATCCCAGCAATTGAGCCTCCATGTGTTCAACTCCCGCTACCCCTCGCAAATGTGCTATCAAGACTGCCATAACATGTACTGACAGTTCCGCAGGGCCACACCCTCCTAACACAGCAGTGTTTGACACTCAGCCGGACACAAGTGCGCATGCACGATGAGCGTCACGTGTTCCCAAACAGATGGCTCCTACCCCGCCCCTCGCAGACAACACCTCAAACTATGCAACTTCGGCACCTGCGCGCCGCCGTACGACCACCACTGACAACACAAACAGTACACTCGCACCAAGCATTTCGCCCACGACCGCGCTGCCACAGGCCACACCCTCGGGCAATGGACTCACTAATGGCTCACGAGCTCTATCGAGCTCACCCGACGACCATGGTGACACTGCTTCGGGCTGGCGGCCATCTTGTTGCATTGACTCGTGGTACACTTCACCGCCTCAGCTCCTGTCGGATCCGCCGAGTGGCTCCAAACACCACGACCACGTCTTGCCTGCCCTGCCCGCCACACATTGTAAACAAACCACCTCCTGTGCCACCGGCAACATTTCCGTCATCACCAACAGCGCAGTTCACAAGCTTTGCCTCACAACAGGTCCCCCGATCTCCAGTAAACCACGCCGACTTTGTCCCGAGCACCTCTCCGACCTTAAAAATCAGATTTCTGAACTACTAAGTTCCGGCGTCATTGAACCTTCTGCCAGTAGCTGGTCTATGCCCATACATATGACACCCATGAAAGACAGGTCCTGGCGCACATGTGGAGACTACTGTCGACTAAACGCATGAACAATTATGGACACCTACCCCATACCCAACATTGCCAACTTTACCAGTTCCGTCCCACGGTCTCTGACATTGATTGCAAACAGGCCTACCACCAGATAGATCCCCATGGCACCTGAAGACATCGAGAAGACAGCAGTCACCATCCCGATGCGGTTATTTCAGTTTCGATTCATGCCCTTCGGTCTGAAAAACACAACCCAGACCTGGCAACACTTCATCAACAAAGTGCTATTCGACCTAAAATTCTGCTTTGCATATCTTGATGACATTCTTGTGTTCAGCTCCTCCGTCGAGGACAACATTCGACATGTGCAAACTGTTATGAACACTCTTGCGGCAGCAGGCATCGAGACCAACCAGGACAAATTGCAGCTACATCAACCCGCTGTCACTTTTCTTGGTTTTCGGGTCTCTGCCGACGGCATTTCACCGCCCCCTGAGAAAGTGCAAACAATACTAAACCTACCCAGACCTTTGTGATTCAAAGAGCTCTGGCACTTTTTGGGGACGGTTAATTATTATCGCCGACATCTACCTTGGGCTGTGGAGATCCAGGCTCCACTGACGGATGCCTTGGCAGGCACCAACAATTCTGGATCTCGGCTCGTTCCATGGACCCCTGCTATGACTGACACTTTCACTACCCTCAAAAATCTTCTTGCCGAGGCCTGCACCATTGTGCATCCTCATTCCAATGCGCAGCTTTTCATCACCACAGACGCAAGCGATACTGCCATCGGTGCTGTCCTTAGCCAGACAATCAACGGCCAAACTTCGCCTCTGCAGTTCTTCTTGCGCAAGCTCACGAATGCACAACGGAAATATTCTGCATTTGACAGGGAGTTGCTCACGGCCTACGAAGCGATTAAGCATTTTAAGACTGACATTGAGGGACACCATTTCTATGTTTTAACGGACCACAAACCCCTAGCTGCGGCCATTACAAAACCACCAGCTGACCCGCCTCCTCGCCACTTCAGATACATGGACTCCATATCTCAGTTCACCACCGATGTCACATAAAGGGTGCTGACAAAATAGTTGCTGATTTCCTTCAACAATTCGACACCGTCCATTCGCTATTAGACCTTTCTGAACTGCCTAACCTCCAACCCGCCAACAAGGAAACACAAAACCTGATTTCAGATTCTACTTTATCACTACACTTCGTCCGCACCACCTTCCCTGGCATTTCTGGTGGGATCCGGTGCAACCACAGTATGGGCACGCTACGCCCCCTCTTCCCAACGACACTCCATTATGCTGTCTTCAACGCATTGCATAATTTAGCCCACCCTGGTGTTCGTGCGTCCGCCCGCCTCGTAGCGGAGCACTTTGTGTGGTGAAATGTCAGCAAGGACTACCAGCAATGGGCACACTCCTGCGTCGCATGCCAACGCTACAAAGTACACAAGCACACTTACCTTCATCCCCCCTCGGCGCCTTTTCGATCCCTCCTGGGCGTTTCCAGGATATTCACACTGACATTGTCGGCCCTCTCTCCCCCTCTAACAGCTTTCATTATGTTCTCTCGTCTATCAACCGAACAACTCGCTGGGTCGAGGCTGTCCCCCTCCCCAATATTACAGCAGAAACTGTTGCTTGAGACTTCGTCGAGTCATGGGTATCGCATTTTGGATGTCCAGCTATCATCACGACTGGCCAGGGCAGACAATTTGAGTCAGCCCTGTTCAACAGGATTTATAACATTTGTGGCATCCGGCACATCTGTACCACAGCATATCACCTGCAAAGTAACGGGTTAGTCGAGCGCTGGCACCGCACTTTCAAGGTGGCTCTTCGATGCCACGACTCTCTATGGACGGAGGCCCCTCCTCTTGTGCTACTCGGCATTCATGAGATCTGTAAGGAAGACCTCAAAGGCACAACAGCCGAGTTTGTATACGGCCAGAACATTGTTCTCCCTGGCGAACTTGTGAGCCCTTCCACTTCTCTCCCTCAGTCTGACTTACCTTCCTTCGTGGCCCGCATCAGACGCCACTTCATCAACCTCCATATCCCTCCACCCGCCAATTATTCCCGCCCTAAGGTTCACGTCCCGAAATCTCTGGACAATTGCGAGTATGTCATGCTCCGAGATGACACTGTCCGTGCTCCCCTCCAACCTCCATATACCGGCCTGTACCGAGTTCTCAGCCAACACCTATCACATCCAGATAAAAGATTCAACTGTTACAGTCTCTCTCAACAGACTTAAGCCTGCTCATGTCGAGCCTTCTTCTACCACCCTTCAGGCCATGACCACACCACTCACTCATGGCTCACGACACTTCGACCACTCCCTCCACGTCGGACTTACACACTCAATCGAGTGACTTCCACCTCCAATCATTGAGCTCTCCTCTGACCTCACCTTCTACTCCAGTCTCACGCACTCCGTCAAGTGACCACATGCTCCCCACGTCATGCTTACGTACGATCACACCCTCGCTGCCGGGCCCTTCGCCGGTCCCTTCGACCTCTCCACCATCGCCTGCCTCGCCCTGTCGAGGTTTCTCATGGCCCCCCATCTAGAACGTGCCCTAGCTCGAGGTGTTTGTGCCTGTCCCCCCAGTCATAATCCACAACATGTCAATAATACTGCGCGATTATACACTGTTTGGGTTGTGTTTCTCTTCACCCAGTGCTCGTGACACAACCTCCGCCATTCCCTGCCACCTGGTGAAATGTGTTCCCCTCCTGCCCGATGTCGACCTGGACATGCTTCGTGTGTTTGCCACACCCACCGGAGACGTCGTCGTCGCTCCGTTCCACCCACAAACCACCGGCCTACCTGTCACCGCACGACCAGCATGCCCAGTACGACTCCCGGCTCGCTTCAACGACTTCCAGGTTCGGTGGCCGAACTTTCCTTCATGACATCTACCCACACAGCTCCCTGACGATGCTTGACCCTGGTCCGGCTCCTGCAGACCACCCCTGCCGACGCCATAGTCACCCCTCTCCCCCCTGGCCTCTCAAGAGAACTCCTGGGGGACGGGCGGGAGGGGGGGGGGCTATGTGCCGCTGATGAAATCGACACCAACATCGATATGCATTCATCTTTGGACTCTAAGCATTATCTTTGGCTGTTCTGCCATGTTCACTTCAGTTCTTTGTGATCCTTGTATGTGTTAAGGTTAATAAATGAACTATTGCTAAATATGTGTGATCATTGGTGCAACCAGCCCGGTAATCCTCCTCAAATGAAACCCATGTCCTCTGATAGTTTCAGCACTGTATCTGGAAGTTTGTCACAGATTGATTGTAATTCAGATACTTCTGTTTGAATAATGGTTACATTTTTTTCTGACTTACGGTTCTTATTTCTGTAATATCATGCAGAAATGTTCCTTCCTCTCTCTTTGATATTTACACATGAAAGAAAAAAATTTACATTGTTAGTTTACATAAATTAATATTTTCATCTACATTTGTCCTGTCATGGTCACCGATTACAGTGTAATTTTTGAAAAGAAAGTGGTGATAGTTCTTATTAGAGAGAGTTTTTATCAAATATGTGGACAGTATTATTACTGTTCCTTTGTGAAATAACACTACATTGGATGACAGGGGCTGTGCCTATGATTCACATCATAAAGGGAAGAGAGAAATACAATTTCATTAACATTATTTATCAAAGTATCAAATACCTAAAATTTCGTTCCATAGCTGACCATTTATAAAAGAGATTTACAGTTTTTACACCATGACTGATGACATGCTGGCAGCATCTTGGCTTTGTTTTTGTCCTATTTATGACCAAGGCAATGTACATGATTTCTTCTCTGGCAGGTTGTAACAAATCACTTGACAAATAAATAAAACACACTTTGCTTTAACTTTAAACTGTATTTTTTTTTTTCAGGAAATACATTCAGCATTCCAGTGATATTTTAGCCTGTTGGTAAGAAGAAAGGACAGACTGTGTTCTGGAATAATCTGAGAGAGTTTATAACACTACTGTCTGCTACTGCTATACCATAACCTTAAAGTTGAAGGCAGGTCGTGAAATAAAACTATCTTGTTAAAGCAATTATGGTATAAAGCAACAGAGCAGTGTTACCCTCTGAGAGGAATTTTGTTGTGTTGACCACATTGTACCTAACAGAAGTGGCTTATCGGAAGTGAAAGTCACAATTACATAAATATTTGAACAGTAACAAACAACATTTTTGCCTAGCTATACTGTTTAAAGAATAAGGAAAACGGTCGCCAGCCTAATTAGGCAAGAGAAAGATTAACGTTCTCATTTAAGAAAGTAGGTATGGGCAACTTTAACGGACAAACACAACCTATACTTGGCCACACGTGAGTGCAATGAACTCTGACACATACATATGTTTACGGTAAGATTGAAGCTAACAGCTAGAGCAGCACAAACTATTTGCAAAAATATAACAGATACTGAAACACACTATTATTTTCAGGGCTTGTTCAAACTGAATGGTCTTTATAAGATTACCATTAACATTCACTGCAGGATCATAAATTGGACATAGGTAAAGTCTCTCTCAGTTAAATACTTTACTATTTAAAATGAAAGTTGATTGGAATCCACTAACAGGTTGCTTCTCACTATCTTTTGAATAAAGAAATTATGATTTTCATAAATAGTGGTCTTCCCGTTACTTGTTACCTGGCATTAGCACAATAGACAAACTGTGGATTCTGTTATATTATTAATATGCACTTCCAATACACAAGAGAGACAAACACTTAGCAATCATGAACATATAATTTTCTACTATTGCAGTTTTCCACCTTTACCACAGTGAAACACAATGTTGACAAATTTGCAAGAAACTGACTCACCTTTTAAAATTTACTACAGGTAGCACTATGATCATTAACTAAGCAAAACTTCAACCTCAATTTTAAGTACTTTAATCTATAAAAGAAACAGCAAATTGTCTTTATTACCACAGTCTTCTACTTTCAAGTAAATGATTAAATAGGTGACTTTGAAACTTCACAAAGCTACATTTACTGCCTCCCACAATTTCACTAAAGCCACAGTAAATCTGAATATTCCCTTTTCATCAAAGATCAAACAACATTATGTAATTAACTGTCTAACTTTGAGGCTTTCATTTTTTTCCACAAAATAGGACACTCCGTAATCATAACTCAAATGGAGAGGAACCTGAGAGGTGTTGTGATAGGGAAAAAAATCAAGGTAGGTACATAAATTCAATTATAAGTTACCTTATATTTGTGCACACTAAATCGCCCAATAAGCTGATCCTTCACTGTACATTATTATAGTACTCCTTTACAGTGATTGTGCAATGTGGTGGCAACTGCATGTTGGTAGGCGGTTTTGCAGACAGAATTGCTGGACTCTGTCCCTTCTTGGTGGCGATGATGGATACCAATTCCAGAATCGTTCCAGCTATTTGTCCATCCATCCGAGGCATTGGAAAGCGGCAGAAAAAACCTCTCTTGGAACCAACACAATATGCAACTTTTAAATGGCAGTTCACAGTTTGGTAGCTCGTCCCCGACTGACTCTCAATTCCAGCTTTTCTACCTAGGCCAACCATAATTTGCGCGCGCTACACAGTTCCGTTCCTGAGGGGAACCACTACACCTTTTATATGCAAACTAACTAAGAAGCCTAAGTGAAGGTCAGCAGTTAACATAACAGCAAACATACATTTTAAATAAGACAGAACATTTGCACATATTGACATTTCTACAAAAAATTATTCACACAGGAATTACGATTATATACAGCAAGTTTTCTTTCCTCCAAATGGGACAAAGAATTTAAATGACAGATATACTACATTGCATATAATCAAACTACGACATCAAAGTTTTAACAAAGGAAAGAGTATACAATTTTATGTTATCGATTCAAACACACACATTTACAGAAGCTCAACGATGTAACATTAAATAAAACAAAAGGCAAAATAAATCAGTAGAGCATTAGAGCTATGGTGTTACAAGTTTCTTGACATGTTTCATCCAAAGAGAGCCTCTAGCATCTAGAGGTGCACATTCACATGTACTGTCATCCATGCCACTGCACTTGCAATAAAACAATCTTAATGTTATGAGTAAAACATAAATAAAAAATTAAAAAATTCCAGAGCAGCACTTGCAAAAATTTTCTTATCCTTTCTTGCTCCATATTTATTTATTATACTGCATTAACTTATGAGAAAGAAGAAAGTTCCATGCTTCTGATCACCATAAACTTTAATATGATGAAATAAATGTAATAATTAAGTTATCTAAAAGACCAGATTACAACCAGTCAGGCTCTGAGTATGTCCTCTCACATTCAGATAACACACTGCTTGCACAGCTGATGATGTTTATTTCGCTTGTGCCACTCTTTTGTACTATATGAAACAGTCAGTCATCAAGTCCAGAGCAGGATGCGACTGATGGAGCACAAAAGTCTTTTTCCACATCTGGATGGTGGAGCATATTTGAACATAACAAAGTCATTTGATTTGTTAAAAGCTTTCTGGCACTATGGTGTTCATATCTAGGGTACATTCTTCTTTAATAGGTCAAGCAGTTCTTGACTACTGAGGTGCTGTTTGGGAACAAAATTTCATAAGAAAACTCCTTCAACTGTTTCTTTATTGTAGGAAGAGGGAACTTCTATTAAGGTTTTATTTTATACAGGCCAGGAACAATCCTGGTAGCGGATATAATGTGTCCTAAGAATTTTATCTGCTGTTTGGCAAACTTTCATTTTCCAAGGTTGGCAGTAACACCCAATTCTAAAAACTTCTTTAATACTCTCAATAGAACATGCTCCCACCATGTATACATAACAGTCAGTAGATCATCCACATAAACGGCTATCTTTTCTAATAACTCTGGCTTGAGAACTGTATCAAGAGCAGGGCTAAACATACCAGAACTAATATTTAATCAGAATGGTAATACTTTAAGTCAATCTGAACATCCTGAGAAGATAAACACCATATACATTTTACAATCCTTTCATGAGTTCGCCTCCCAGTATGAGGATCTCAAATCGATAGTAGTTAGATAATTTGCTTCATGAAATCTCTGAAGCTGCTCCTTGAGCACTTCTGGTCAGACGCTAACAGGTACTACAACTTTTTTTATAGACCAGGGGTCAAAAACTAGCCACACACTTGCTGCTTTCGATACTGCTAACAGTACACAGTTGTACACGGATAGTGAAGTTTCAGTGATATTCCAACCCAGCATGTTAAATACCTTCTGCTTCCACTGCATCCCTTTTCGCCCATGGAATGGAATAAGTTTGGTGTGGAAGGGTATTGTGGGGACTGACATTCATATGATATATGTAACCCCTCATCACTCCAGGTTTACTGTAGAAAATCTGAACAAATGACAGTACTAACTTTGCCAATTCAGCTGTCTGATGTTCGTGAAGGCACCCAGATTATTGTATCTTGGTGTAAATGTAGTCGGTATCAAGCAAATCTCTTCCACATTCATTGACACAGGTTCGTCACATTCATACAATGTCATCATCTGCCCACAGCACCTTGCTGGCTTCTATTTGTAACCTAAGAATCTGCCCTGACATGCTCTAGTACAAATTAAATTCAACATTATTTCTTCCCCCCCCCCCCCCCTCCCCAATATTTAGTAGGCAGGTTCCACTTCAGAGGCTGACTGTTGCATCCCCACATTGTAGGTATTCCATATGCAGTGAGCAAGGCGCAGGTAACCTCTATTTGGGATTAGTCCATCTCACTTGAGCAGTATTCTAGAACTGGTCATACAAGTGATTTTAAGCAATCTACTTTGTAGACTGATGTCACTACCCCAGTATTGTTTCAATAAACCAAAGTCTTCTGTCTGCTTTACCCACAACTGAACACTGGTGTTATAATCATAGATTTCTGAAGTGCACAGTTTTGCAGTTCTGAACATTTGAAGCAAGTTGCCAATCTTTGCACCATTTTGAAATCTTATCAAGATATGAATGAATATTTATACAGCTTCTTTTGGATAGTACTTCATTATAGGTAACTGCATCATCTGAAAAAAGTCTCTGGTTACTACTGATATTGTCTTTAAGGTCATTAATACACAACATGAACAGCAAGGGTCCCAACACAGTTCCCTGGGGCACATCTGAAGTTACTTCTACATCTGCCGATGACACTCCACCAAAGATAACATGCCGTGTTGTCCCTAACAAAAAGTCCTTAATCCAGTCACAATTTCTGTTGATACCCCATATGGCCATACTTTTGACAATAAACGTAGGAGTGGCAATGAGTCAAATGCTTCTTGTAAATCAAGAAATATTTGATTAGAAGCTGGAAGCTGTTCTTCAGGGACCTTAATCACTTGTATAGGTTTGGAATGTTGCTATGGCCAACCAGGAGCTGGTTCAATGTAGGTTACTGGCCTATTGCATCCTATATATGTGGTGGTCCACTAAAATTATGTTGCTACTGATTTCCATTATTTGGAGGGGCCCTG
Organism: Schistocerca americana; assembly: GCF_021461395.2. NCBI lineage: Eukaryota > Metazoa > Arthropoda > Insecta > Orthoptera > Acrididae > Schistocerca > Schistocerca americana. The sequence continues at coordinate 143,401,977 of NC_060129.1, forward strand.
TACTCCTCTTTAGGTGTATTTCTACCCATCTTGTATCCAGGATGGTACAATGTTCATTATTTTTGTTTTACCACAAAAAACCTGAACTGTTTTGCATCCGATTACGACCGTTTCCATTTTTAGGGGCAGCTGGATGCAGGGCGCCATTGTCGCAAGTGACAACATGATTCTGACCATTGTTACTGTGGTTCGTGGAATGCTGTGTTGTCATGCCAGCATCCCCCTGAATCAGATCGAGTGAATCTACTACAAACAGAAAGTTTTGTACAGTGTCTTCCAGTGCATGAATTGATTTTTCGCAAATGCAGTTTGCCTCTCAGTATTCCTATGACGCCTTTATATGCTACTGGATTATCCCAGTAGTGTGTTTCTCCTAAATACTTTGCAAAATGTGTTTGGAGTCTGTCTTGCTTTGAGATGTATGTCTCAGGACTGTACACCTCATATCTTAAGTGAGCTTGTATATGCTCTGACCAACACTTCACAAGGAAAGCCTGTTCAAATTGATCAAAAATTGAACGTGCTTTGGAAGTTGTGGTGGCCCACAGTGCAGATTCTCCTAGAATGTATGATACTACAAACTGTATTTTTTGTCTCTCACTTTAAGTTTTAGGTAAGATTTCCTCAAACTTGAAAAGATAGAATGTGGATACTTTTACTCAGGTGCATATACCTGGAAGTGCCAGTGCTTGGGAAAATTTTCCTCTAAAAAGCACACTCATTAATGTGGGTGCCTCAACTGAATCACATGAACATTCTGGGCATGCGCTACTACGCCCTTAGTAATGCAGAATAGACTGAACATATTGCGCTTGTGTTACCATACTTTTTTTTCATATGTGCCAATGTATATATTGTCTTATGCAGTGAGTACTTTATCATTTAACTTCCCGTTTCAGGACAGAGACCTGTGTATTGACAGTGTCACACCAGTCAGGTAAATATCTGTCTTATCTGGCCAAGCTCATGTTATATTGTCTCTCATGTAGTCCCTGGTTCAGATAGAATTCCTGCAGCAACAGATTGTACTACACCATGATTTTCCTTTTCAGCCTTCTCAAGAACATCAGTATTTTTCTCCGAAATACATTCATTAAACGTTTTGTTAAACTGTTCACCCTGAGCGGACAGGGTCTGATTTATTCTCAGTTCTTGCTCAAGTGACGAATATTAAGTTTTTGCTTAAATTTTAAAGTATTAGTTTCCACCCTAGTCTGAATACTTTTTATTTCTTAAAATCCTCTGACAATTGGCTCTGCACACCCAGTATTTCACAGTATGCTTCTGTAGGACTTGCTATTTCAGTTTTTATGGAAACCAAAGTGATGGTAATCTGATTCTTTATATCTCTACTTACATCACTGAACCTTTGTTCAATTCAGTTGTTTTACAACTGGATCCAATTTTTTTGAAAGGCCATATGGTTGAAAAATTTGAGATCTGAAAGATCTGAAATTGTTAGGCTAAGCAAAAAAATGCTACACAATTGAAATGCTCTATTTCATGTTCAGTGATGAACTTAATTTAGTATACTTGCTACTTTTAAAACGTATCCTTTTATGTCTTCAGAGTAAATAAGGAATCCAAGTCAAATGGTGTGGACCCATGCAAGTTATTATATTATGTGCTAGTTCTTATTCAGTCTCTTCTGAAGCAAGTTATCATTCCCACCTATTCAGTTCAGAGAAAATATCTTGATACTGATTTCGAAAATCACCTAGATCGAAAGACATATCTTGCACACTTGTTTGAAAAAATATTCAGGAATTAAAAACAAAATCACCAAAGAAGAAGGAAAGAAAATATTGAAGAAACATGTGAAATTTTTTGTACTTGTTAAACAATCACAGCAAATATTGCTTGATAACATTGAAATACTGAGGAAATTTTCTCTTCTTTAAGTTTCAGAGGCAGTAGTAGTGATTCCTTAATTCCCTGTTCAAAAGCTTTCAATTTGATAATGGTACAATTACAAGGATTGAATTACAGTGGCAAAAGTTGACCATTGTACAGTGGGGTAACATTAACAATTCCTGTCAGTTTGTACTTCCTGGGTCGAATGGTGAGGTAGAAAGAATATTCAGCCAGTTGAATCTCCTGAAAATGAAGATAAGGAATTGAATGCGTATGGAAATGGTAAATGCCATATTAAGGATTCATGCAAGTCTTTGCAGAAAAATTAATGCTGCCCTAGCTATGTACTTCCTGAGTTAGTTCTCAAAACAATTAGGACAATTGAAGCATATAAATCAAGACCATCAACTTCTACTGTAGGTTCTCTTTCCCATGACGATGATAACAGTAATGATGAAGATGAAATTCTTATCCAATTTTAGGTAAGTTTAGTAAAAAGAATATTATTTATGCAGTCTATTTCTCGAGTGAATGGCATTCCATTATCACTTCTATGGTACCGAATAAAAATTTAATATCTAGTTCTTTTAAAGAATTTTAGTTTTTTACCCTCATTTCAATTGGAAAAAGTTATGCAGTGTGTGGCACTTAAAATCCAGACAAATGAAACTTTTTTTACAGCAAATTTATTAAACCAAATACAGATGAAAATGAAAATTCTTTTACAAATAAGTAGTTGTATGATTCAAGAGTAACATTACTTGATGTAACCCCCTTCAGAGGCAATGACCACCTCCAATGTCCTGAAGTGGTTGCATGCACTCTTTAAAACAGCGCCGATACTTCAATAACAGTGTGTAGAGATGTGACATTAGGGTTCCTCGTCTTAGTATTAACTCTTTTGACTATGCTCTAAACATAGTAGTTGAGGGGGGTCAAATCTGGGCTATTTGGGAGCCAGAACTCCTTTGACCAGAACATGCCAACATTATATGAGAGCCAGTTTTGGACTAAATGGCTCATATGAGATCCTTCTCTGCCATCTGATGCATTGTTCGTTGGCTGACATTCAACACTGATGCCAATTTCCTCAGCGATTGCCCCAGGTCCTTATAAATCAGTGCCTGAGCTTTCTCAATGACTGCCACAGTTCACAATACACGTTTCCTTGAATGAGGTTTCCTTGCTGGTGTAGGGGTAATTTCACTACATAAAGGAAAACACTTGCGTGGATTATTTACTGGGAATATCACTTTTATTGTACTGCACAAACACAATACATACATACGTTAATGCGGGAATCGAACACACTGTTTCCTCCAAAGAACCTCACCCACAAAAAGAATGTTCCAGTGTCCGGTCGACTATCGACTTGTCACTCCCACAGAGGTCCCTCCCCCCCCCCCCCCCCCCCTGAAGTGTGAAGCACCCGGTATGGTGGGGTAGTTAAACTTCAATTCTCTGTCTGCCCCAGTGCGGATTGTGCGGGTGTGGGTGCTGCTTGATGATTCCGCTGCTGCATTAGGTCCCCTGGTGTGGAGCTCCGGTGGGTCACAGCTGTCTGGCTCTGCAGAAGGTGTGGTTTCATTGCGAGTTGTGTCTGAAGTTGTCTGTGAGATTGCAGTCGGTGCTGTCATTATCCTAGCGGCTTTTACGCACTCCGTGGAAACCTTGGTCGACTTTCCCTGGAGGAGAATATCTATTGTGTGTCTGCCCCGTCCTAACACTTGGTACGGTCCAGTGTATGGTGGCTGTAAAGAATGATGTACCAGGTCTGTGCAGAACATGATGTGGGAACAATTATCGAGGGACTTGTGTATGAACACTGGGTGCGTGCCGTGCTGAGATGTCAGGGCTGCACGTAGCATCTCTGCCTGCTTCCTCATTTGTTGCAAGAGGTGGGGTAGTTGTGTCTCATCTGGGAGAGGAACTGGTGCAAGGAATTCTGCTGGAACATGTAATGGTTCTCCATAAACCAACTCTGCCGGGAAACAACTGATGTCTGTTTTTAATGCTGTCCATAACCCCAGCAAAACCAATGGCAACGCTTGAGTCCATGAGTCCTCGTGGCACATCAGGGCAGTCTTTAGAGTCCGGTGCCACCTTTCCACCAAACTGTTGTTGGCCAGGTGGTAGCTAGTTGTCCGGTTTCGTTGGAAGCCGCAGAGTTTTGACAGCTGTTGGAACAGTGTCAACTCGAATTGGCGTCCTTGGTCGGTGGAAACGAAAAATGGGCACCCAAAACGAGCTACCCAAGTTTCCAAGAATGCCCGTGCAGTAGTCTCTGCAGAAATGTCCCTGATTGGTGTGGACTCTGCCCACCGTGTGCAACGATCCACTGCCGTAAACAAGTACCTGTAACCTTCCGAAGGGAGGAGGGTTCCAACCAAGTCAATGTGTACATGCCGAAAACGTGCTGTTGGGGTTGGGAATTGTCCTACTGGAGTGTGAACATGGCATCCCACATTGCTATGTTGACACTGATAGCAGCTGCGGGCCCACTCCCGTCTATCTTTCTCGATTGAAGGCCACACAAAGTGGTCTGTCATTGACTTCACTGAGGCATTGGTTCCTGGGTGTGCCAGGTTGTGAATGCTGTCTAATACCTTTCGTTGGAACTGGGGAGTGACGTATGGGTGTGGTCTAACCATGGAGGTGTTGCACCATACCTTAAATGGGAGTTATCCCGTTAATGCGTGAGAAATAGTATGCCACAATGTTGTCGGCACCATGGGTGTGATGCACGTCTGTCGAAAACTGGCATATAAACTCGATATGGCGGGCTTGGCAGGGGGAACATGAATCGCTGATTTTGTAGAAAGCTGCCACGAGAGGTTTATGGTCGGTGTATATGGTGAATCGCCTGCCCTCAACAAAAGGGCGGAAGTGCCTGACACTTTCATACATTGCGAGGAGTTCCCTGTCGTATGCACTCTAATGAGTTTGACCCATCTGTAGTTTTTGTGAGAAAAAACTTAGTGGCTGCCAATGACCCTTCACTCCTGTTGTAGTGCTGCACTGATTTCAACTTGGCTTGCGTCCACTACTATGGCTAGCTGATCTTGTGGTGCAGGGTGTGCAAGCCCCACTGCGTTGTGAAGGCAGTTTTGCCATGCCTTGAAAGGAGAGTCCATCTCGGGTGTCCATGGGAGTGTTCAGCCAAGGCATTGTTCAGTGGCGTCTGGATTGCTGCTGTTCCGGGGAGGTGGCGACGATAGAAATTTATCATTCCTAGGAGTCGTCGGAGATGGTGGTAGTTTTGAGGCTGTGGTAGGGTACGCAACAACTCCAGCTTCTCTGGCAGTGGGAAAATGCCCTGAGCTGACACTTTATAACCCAGGAAGGTCACCACAGGTTCCCCAAACCTGCACTTGTCCTTGTTCAGTGTTGCTCCATGAGTAATAAGCCTGCTTTGTACCTCGTTTACGTGTTTCTGATGGTCAGAAGCATTCCCTGAAAACACCAGAATATCGTCTAAATAGGCGAAACAATATGGTAGCCCTCGTAACACTCTGTCCAGAGACCGTTGCCATGTTTGGGCAGCATTGTTCAGCCTGAATGGCATCACCAAAAATTCAAACAGCCCAAATGGGGTTGTCACTGCCGTCTTTGGTATGTCCTGCTCTGCCATTGGGATCTGATTATAAGCCTTACAGCAATCCAAAACACTAAATATGGTCGCCCCGGCCAGTGAATTGGTGAAATCCTGTACATGTGGCACAGGGTATCTGCCCGGAACAGTTTGGGCATTCAAAGCTCGATAATCACCGCACGGACGCCATGATCCATTCTTTTTACGGGCAAGGTGCAGAGGAGAGGACTGTGGTGTCACCGCCAGACACCACACTTGCTAGGTGGTAGCTTTAAATCGGCCGCGGTCCGTTAGTACATGTCGGACCCGCGTGGCGCCACTGTCAGTGATCGCAGACCGAGCGCCACCACAAGGCAGGTCTCGAGATACGGACTAGCACTCGCCCCAGTTGTAGGGACGATGTAGCTAGCGATGCACACTGACGAAGCCTCGCTCATTTGCAGAGCAGATAGTTAGAATAGCCTTCAGCTAAGTCAATGGCTACGACCTAGCAAGGCGCCATTAGTAGTTTATTGCCTGAATCTACTGAGTCTCACTTGTATCGTCAATAGCGATGTACAACAAGGATGGATTAAAGTTAAGTATTCCAGCAGCTACGTACTTTTCTTTATAGCATTCATTACGTATCCTGTTTCAGACCTATCTCTAGCCTGCGTGAGTTAACGCGTGCCTTTCGGCTACTTCCGAGTGGCGTGGCTGTTAACCTACGTCACAACAAGGACCATGGACTGTTGGATGGCTTATAGTTCCTTCTTGTAGCATCTCGTTGAACGTGGTCTTGGTTTCCCACAAGTGTTCAGGTGCAAGCCTGCGAACACGTGAGGAGACTGGTGGGCCTGGAGTTGTACAGATGTGGTGCGCCATCTCATGCTTCGCCCTGTTCTTTCTTGTTCCATGTTGTGGCTTAGGTGTCGCCTTTGCAGTTGAAGCAGCAGGAGCCTGTTGTTGTGCCGTCAACTGTTTTGATGTCATTTGAGTCATCTGCAGGTCAGATTCCTTCGTTGCTATGGTGTCCTCCCAGGTGGGTGCACTGAGGTTATCTACCCTTGGGCATGCATGAGACATCGGACATCCTTGTATTCCTGGGATAACCCATCCATTGGCAGAATGGACGAGTTGTGACTTGCGTAAATCCACGGACAATGCATGTTTTGCCAGGAAATCAACACCTAGTATAGGTTGGACGATATCGGCCATAACGAAGGTCCAATTGCATTTTTCTGGTAGCCCAATGTCCACTGCCAGTGTTTTCTGTCCATATGTGTGGATGGCAGAATCGTTGACTGCTTTCAAAGTGGTGTCTTCAGCACGTTTGTCTGAAGGGAAGAAATTTACAGGCAGAGTGCTGACATCTGAGCCAGTGTCAACCAAAAGCATCCATCCTGTAGAGCGATCGGGAACGAAAAGTCTTTTTCTAGCTTACAGCTGTGGGAGAAGGCCATCCGCATAACGTAGGCTCATGCTGGAACGGGGGTGTTCTCCTCCCATGCATCTGTGAGATTAGGTGCAGTTGCTTGTTGTCACCGTCGGCTGTGCCTAAAGCAGGCCGTGGGATGTGTTTGGATGCGAGCAGGGTGCCTTACACTTCGTAGCTTGCGCGCCGAAACGCTGGTGGAACCAGTAATAACCAGTGCCGTTGTTTGAGTGACGCGGCGGGCACGTCGGCTGGCGAAGACGCGTGTGTGTGTGTTAAGCACCGCACGTCTCGTGGCTCTAGCCACTGCAGCTGGGCGGTCAGCTGATCGATGGCAGCGCAGAGAGATCGGAAATCTTCGGTCGCGTCCGGTGCTCGTCGTGCTGTCGTGGCAGCACAAGCTGGAGGCGCCGCGTCAATCGGCTCCGGCCGTGCTCGGCTGGTGTCGTTGGCCGAGGTGGTTGCGGCGGCGGCCACTGTGGCGCGCGAGTCGAGCAGGAAGTGCGCTCTATTGGCCACTTGCAGCAACTCGCTTAACGGCCGGCCCTCATAAGCAATTAAGGTTAAGCACACCTGCGGAGGTAACTGTTGTTGCCAGATGTGCACAAGTAATGTGTCTGAGAACGTGGAAGAGTCCACTATAGCACGTAAATGCCGGTAAAAGTCTGAAGGCGACCTGTCACCACGTTTCTCGTGGTGCAGGAGCTGTGTTACCTGCTGGTCCACAAGTTTTGTGCAACGCGAAATTAACGCCGTCTTGAGGGTGGCGTAGGCTTGTTGTGGTGGGGGTTGCATAATTTTATCCGATATCACTGATCACGCAGGTTGGTACAGGTTGATATCACTAGCGTGAACTGTTCAATATCATCGACCATTTGTTGCTGCACGAAAATGTTCTCCATAATAGCGAACCAAATTTCCGGACGTTCGGGAACGAAAGGTGGGAGCCGAATTTGTTACCGCGACGCGGGTGGGCCACGAGAGCCGGCGAACGGAAAGTTTGAAACTCGTGGGAGCGGCACCGACGCGGGTGAGGAAAACGCGAGCACATTTGGTCTGATATCGGAGTGTCCTGCGGGCTGGTTGTGCGAGGCAATATCCTGTGGAGGCGGCGCAGGAACCGGCGGTTGCCGCGCCGCGGTTGGAAACGTAACGTCGTGGACGAATTCGGTATGAGATGTAGCAGTCCGTGGCACTGCGAACTGAGGGGTTTGCTGCATGGTGTCGAGCTCCTTCTTGATATTCTGGATGACGCCGTCGATGTCGTGCACACATGTCGATACGAGACGGCGCGGAAAATATCTAAAGAAACTTGTCTACTGCCACACCGCTTAGTTACAGGGTCACCACTTATATAGGGATAATTTCATTATATAAAGGAAAACGCTTGCGTGGATTTTACACTGGGAATAATCACTTTTATTGTACCGCACAAACGCAATACATACATACGTTAACGCGGGAAATGAACACTGTTTCCTCCAAAGAACCTCTCTCGCAAAGAGAATGTTTCAGTGTCCTGTCGACTATCGACTTGTCACTCACACACAGTGTTACCTACACAGAAGCAGTAAGTTTTGAGGTGCTAGTGCTGATGGGAAAAGCATTGGAATTTGGTCCATTTCAAGTTGTCTTCGATAATGTTGAATACAACACCCAGACACTTGTTGGAATTAGTAGTTTCCATGTAATGGAGGGAATGTAATGTACCACACCACCCAAATATAAGCCATTTTCCACATTGTTGTTACTATAATGTTCCCATTGTGAAGTCTTGTGACCTCATTATTTTTAACAAAAATTGTACATTGTTTTCAACTCTACTTATTTACCTATTCCATGGTGTGAACTGAAATTAGTCATCTATTACCATACTTAGGTGTAACATACCTACATATATTCTCATTTTACTGATGAATTAAGTAAATATGGGGGCAGTGGTGCACAAATCGTGAAGAGAATGAAACTACTTTGAAATTTCTTCAAAATTATTGTATTAATATTGTATTATGATAATTATTATTACTGTTATCAAATGCAAACTAAAGCAAATTATTATGTGATTTACATAAGTTATTTGAACACCTTTTGATTTTAGAAGTGATGATAGCTTTTAATTTGTCATTTGAATGAACTTCATAACATATTACGAGATGAGGAATTGGATTTTACTGGTGGCGCCTAAAAATGAAATGAAATGTCGTGTGACGAGGGCCTCCCGTCGGCGCCTAAAATTATGCTAACATGGGCCATACGTCATACAGTTGGTCTAACGAAAAAAGACGTTACAATCTATTCTGTGAGAAATTTTATGCTCTCTATTTTCAACAATAGACAACTTCGCCGAAAACTAATTCATTTCCGAGTTATAAGCGAAAAACCCAAAGAAGTGTATCTTCTGGGGTTTTTCCATTTTTGACTCACTTTCAGGATGAAATTTTGGTGGGACATTCAAAATTTGGATTCAGCACCCTCGAAAACACGTAGAAAGCTCGGCTATCAATCATAGAAGATCGAAAATACCACCGAATTCAATGCGAGATTCTTATGATAGTTTCCATAATGAAACCTTGTCTAGAAACGTGCAGAAAGTCCAAAGTTTCTGGTCATATGTGAAGTATGCTAGCAGCAAGAAACAATCAACACCTTCGCTGTGTGACTGCAATGGAAATACTATCGACAACAGTGCTGCCAAGCAGTGTACTAAACACATACTTCCGAAATTCCTTCACCAAAGAAGGCGAAGTAAATAATCTGGAATTCGAATCAAGAATGGCTGCCAACATGAGTAACGTATAAGTAGATATCCTCAGGGTAGTGACGCAACTTAAATCACTTAACAAAAGCAAGTCTTCCAGCTCAGATTGTATACCAATTAAGCTCCTTACAGAGTATACTGATACAATAGCTCCATACCTAACAAACGTATACAACTGTTCACTAGAAAAAAGATCCATAGCCAAAGACTGGAAATTTGCACAGGTCACACCAATATTCAAGAAACATAGTCGGAGTAATCTGCTAAATTACGGGCCCATATCATTAACGTCGATATGCAGGAAGATTCTAGAACATATATTGTGTTCAAACATTATGAATTACCTCAAAGAGAATGGTCTATTCACACACAGTCAATACGGATTCAGAAAACATAGTTCTTATGAAACACAACTAGCTCTTTACTCACACAAAGTGTTGAGTGTATCGACAAGGGATTTAAAATTTATTCCGTATTTCTAGATTTCCAGAAGGCTTTTGACACTGTACCAACAAGTGGCTTGTAGTGAAATTGTGTGCTTATGGAATATCTTCTCAATTATGTGATTGGGTTCGTGATTTCCTGTCAGAGGGATCACAGATGGTAGTAACTGATGTAAAGTCATCGAATAAAACAGAAGTGATATTCTAGCATTCGCCCTCTGCTGTTCCTTACCTATGTAAACGATTTAGGACACAACCTGAGCAGCTGTCTTAGATTCTTTGCAGATGATACTGTCGTTTATCAACCAGTGAAGTCATCAGAATATCAAGACAAATTGCAAAACGATTTCAGAAAGATATCTTTATTGTGCAAAAATTGGAAATTGATCCTAAATACCGGAAACTTTGAGGTCATCCACATGAATGCTAAAAGGAATCCGTTTAACTTAGGTTACACAGTAAACCAATCAAATCTGAAGGCCGTAAATTCAACTAAAAACCTAAGAATTACAATTACGAACACCTTAAATTGGAACGAACACATAGGAAATGTCGTGGGGGAAGGCTAATCAAAGACTGGGTGTTATTGTCATGATACTTAGAAAATGTAACAAATCTACAAAGGAGTACATCGAGAAAGTTCACCAAAGGGCAGCATGTTTTGTATTATCGCGAAATAGGGGAGAAAGTGTCACTGAAATGATACAGGGTTTGGAAAGCACGTCATTAAAACAAAGGCGTTTTTCGTTGCGACAGAATCTTCTCACAAAATTTCAGTCATCAAGTTTCTCCGCCGAATGCGAAAATACTTTGTTGACACCAACCTACATAGGGTGAAACGATCATCATAATAAAATAAGGGAAATCAGTCCTTGCACGGACAGACATAGGTGTTCAGTCTTTCTATGCACTGTAAGAGATTGGAATAATAGAGAATTATTGTCATGGCGTTTCCATGAAGCCTCTGCCAGGCACTTAAATGTGATTTGCAGAGAATCGATGTAGATGCAGAAAAATACTACAAAACGTTTATCTAAGTCTCGGATAAGTAGTAGCATTGTGTATGAAATTGGCAGTATGTACATATGTGTACTTTTTCTGCTAATCATACATAAGGTAATGTCGCTAATATCAAATATACACTAACGAACCAGAACATATGACCACCTTCAACATGGCGACAATCGTGTGCTTCATGAATTTGACATGTCTCTAGTAGGTTTAAGGAGTGTCATTGATTTTCTATGGCAGTGTACACAGTTCCCAAAAATTATTGGCTGTTGATTTTTTGAGTGTGAGCCTGGTTCCATTAGCAACTCAGATGTGTTAGATAGCTTTAAGATCAGGCTAATTTGATGGTCAAGACATCACCACGAGTTAACTGTCATGCTTCTCCAACCACTGTAGCATGATTCGCCCTTGTGACATGGACATTTATCCCGCTGAAAGACGCCAGCACCAACAGGACAGACTGCAGGTAGTCCACAAAAATGTTCCCTTTGTCCACAGGTGTCACAGTACCCTCGAAGGCAACAACTGATCCCATGGTGTCTCAAGCGAATTTCTCCCATAGCATAATACTAGCCCGACTGGTCTGCATCTGAGGCACTGTTTCAAGCAGCCATTTGCCTAGATGATGGCATATCCAGACATGACCATTGACTTGGTGATACACCCAATCATGTAACTTATTTCTATTGATCTGGTCCAAACTCAATGATCCTGTGCTCACTGCAGTTGTTGGGTAAACACCGGGCATATGGATCATGTGTGGTGTTCTCCATTTTTGACTGTGTGTGCTGAATGGTGTTCCCCAAAACACTTCCGGCTTCACCAGCGTCATAATCCATTGATAGATCCACTACAAATCATTATTTCTTCTGCTTTAGAGAGCAAGCACGCCTCAAATGTCCTCATCTGACGTTCCTGGTCATAAATCAACTTGTGGTTTCTTGATGGCAGCGATCACAGTGAAAAATAATTGGCTGAAAATTTGGGTTGGGACAGCACTATCTACAGCCAATTATGTGGTCAATATAAATACACTCTTTGTTTCACAGGTTTCACTTCTATGATCGACAGACCCCCTCCCTCAATGAATTAGTTATGGCCAGTCCATATCTTAATTATGTAATTAAGTCTCATTTACCAGGTATGCACATACAGCCCTTCTAATTATACAACAATAATCACTGTGCAGTATAATCTAATCAACCTGCAACGGTCTCACTCAGATGAAACAATACATGCAGCACTTTTAAATTACAGTTAGCAATCATTCTTAATTGTCCTTTACTGTTGGGGTTTTGCAAAAATTACAACTAAAGTTTCACATTGTTAAATACAAAATTTCGATCATTTACAATTGTAATTTTACATCTCAAATTAATTGAGGAGTGCAGAAAAATTGGTTGTGTCTGAACTTTATGTTACAATAAAAGTTTTGACTGAAATAAGCCTTCGTGATGAAGATAACTGCAAAAATAGCTAAATAAACAATAACCTTCATAAAAGTGTCAAGTACCTGGAAAGTAATTTAGTGCTTTTGTTCCTATCATGTTTTGGAGATTAGCTACATCTGTTTACATGTCAACAATGTGACTGGAATAGGAAATAATTACTGTTAAGTAACTGAACTGAGCTTTAGCAAAACTAGTTACCTGAAATGGTTCAAATTAATTAGGAAATTATTGTGAGTATAGCCAAGTTGGGCCGATCTTATCCTCAGATTTACAGAATTATCTCTTTATCTTTTACTAACACTAATGATAATTAAGATAGCAAAAATGTATCATTTAAGGAGGCAAATAACAAAACAAAATGGGAATGGGTCCCATCTTATTTTGCTACACACCTCCTTTAATGAGAAATGTGCAACACCCAGATCAAATTTGCCATCGTTGGCGATGAACTAGTGTAGCAGCCTAACATTTATTTTAATGATGGTTACTTAATGGATAACAGCTGATCGGATTTAACTGCTATGGGAGATGTTTCACCTGGAATTTAACTGCTCAATAATACTATGTTCAAGGTAGAGAAGTTTTCCAGTTATCCAGGTCACAAAAGTTTGCAGTATGTGAGTTAATATACTATCGTTAAACACAATAGGAGACAGTCACTACCTATGCCATACCTATCTTCATGTCTAATCTGAACACAGGTCTAATACATTGAAATATCATCACTCAGTCTTATAATATTTTGCACATTTTATCCTCATTGCAGTCCATTTGCTGGTTTGTTAGATATGAATGCATAATATAGGCACCCTGTGTTTATAATCACATTTGCTAAAAATCCTTTGTGATCATTCAGTATAATTATATTTTATCGTGGATCAACCGACCACAATTGGGATGCACTTAATCAGTATGATATGCCTCCTCCTGCTATGTCACTGCAATCACCACACTCAGCTCACTGACTAAACTGCACATAACAACAACCTACAACTGTAGGTCCCTTACATCATTTCCATAAAAGACTTCTTTGGAGTGATGGGCAAAAAAGACAAGATAAAACGTTGTTGAGGGTTACAAAAATAAGATAAACAACATTAAATTCAAGAACAAATAATAAAGATTGTGATGTATCATGGATTAAGTCCCTCTGACTTCAGTAGTGAACTGCCTGTACAAAAACATCATACAAAAATTTCAGCACATCTTAATGAAAAGTGGTAAACAATTTTGTAGCACAGTGCAACTCTCATTTAACTTCTTGCACGTGCCTCTTTGCTTTGTCATCCTTTCAGTAGGGCTTTTTTTGTTCATACTGACACCCTTATTTCTGCTTAATTCGGGCCCAAATTACAAAAGGTAGAGAAGAAATACCACAATTAATAACAATGCCATTTTATCCCTATCAAACTGTTGACATGAAATGTGAGGAACAAAACACAATTCAAATGTATCAAATCAAACAACTAATTGAGAATTCTTTACATTCTATTAGCTCAGTCGAAAATGTAGATGCTAACTTAATGTTCTAAAGATGATTTACAGAACTACACTCAATTATAACTGATATGGTTGTCCAGAAATAAATTTTAGAAGAAATGGCCTTTTAGTTCGCAATAGAGTAGTTATTGTGGTTAAATAGTTACCATTATTGCCAGTAGGACTGATGTAGAGCTTCCTTGTTCAGTAGACATATGATAAAAAAACTTCAGCTGTTGTATTCATTATTTAGTAAATAGTAAAATAACTCTACTTGTGAAGCCTAGTACAAATACGCTATTCATGAGAATAGCTTCACTTGTTATCTTCATGCTTTTTTCATCATCAGTTACATATAAATATATACAGATATAAATAGGACAACTCACGTGAAAACGAACGAGTGTTCAGGTATTAGCTCTGAAAATTCTTCATATTCAATATACCTTTCAAATCCCCATAAACATCCAATACATTCTCTCTCTCTCTCTCTCTCTCTCTCTCTCTCTCTCTCTCTCTTCCTCCATGCACCTTAACTTCTGCGTTTTTTTAAAATAGGAAGCCCCATTTTTTATTACATATTCGTGTAGTACGTAAAGAAATATGAATATTTTAGTTGGACCACTTTTTTTCGCCTTGTGATAGATGGCGCTGTAATAGTCACAAACGTATAAGTACATGGTATCACGTAACATTCCACCAGTGTGAACGATATTTGCATCGTGATACATTATCCGTGTTAAAATGGACTGTTTACCAATTGCAGAAAAGGTTGATATCGTGTTGATGTATCGCCCAACGGGCGTGTGCTATATATGCTGCTCGGTATACTGGACATCATTCAAATGTCCAGACCGTTCGCCGAATAGTTGCGTTATTTAAGGAAACAGGAAGTGTTCAGCTATATGTGAAACGTCAACCACGACCTGCAACAAATGATGATGCCCAAGTAGGTGTTTTAGCTGCTGTCGCGGCTAATCCGCACATCAGTAGCAGACAAATTGCGCGAGAATCGGAAATCTGTCGGTGTTGAAAATGCTACATCAACATCGATTGTACCCATACCATATTTCTATGCACCAGGAATTGCATGGCGACAACTTTGAACGTCGTGTACAGTTCTGCCACTGGGCACAAGAGAAATTTCTAGCACGCGTTCTATTTCGCGACAAAGTGTCATTCACCAGCAGTGTTAATGTAAACCAGCATAATATGCACTATTGGGCAACGGAAAATCCACGATGGCTGCGACGAGTGGAACATCAGCGACCTGGACGGGTTAATGTATGGTGCGGCATTATGGGAGGAAAGATAATTGGCCCCCATTTTATCGATGGCAATCTAATTTCCTATGTAATGTTCTACCGATGTTACTACGAGATGTTTCACTGCATGACAGAATGGCAATGTACTTCCAACATGATGGATGTCTGGCACATAGCTCGCGTGTGGTTGAAGCGGTATTGAATAGCATATTTCATGACAGGTGGATTGGTCATTGAAGCACCATACTGTGGCCCGCCTGCTCACCGGATCTTACGTCCCTAGATTTCTTTCTGTGGGGAAAGTTGAAGGATATTTGCTATCGTGATCCACCGACAACGCCTGACAACAGGCGTCAGCTCATTGTCAATGCATGTGCGAACATTACAGAAGGCGATCTACTTGCTGCTGACAGGAATGTCGTTACATGTATTGCCAAATGCATTGAGGTTGACGGACATTATTTTGAGCATGTATTGCATTAATGTGGTATTTACAGGTAATGACGCTGTAACAGCATGCGTTCTCAGAAATGATAAGTTCACAAAGGTACATGTATCGCATTGGAACAACCGAAATAAAATGTTTAAACATGCCTACGTTCTGTATTTTAATTTAAAAAACCTACCTGTTACCAACTGTTCGTCTAAAATTGTGAGCCATATGTTTGTGACTATTACAGTGCCATCCATTACAAAGCGAAAAAAGTGGTCCAACTAAAAAATTCATATTTCTTTACTTACTACACGAATATGTAATAAAAAATGGGGGTTCCTATTTTAAAAAAACGCACTTGTTATCCGTTTGACTTATGGCAGCGCCATCTACTGGTCCTATCATAGCGCTATCTGGTTTCCCCCTTCAAGGTAGATAAGTTTCGTTCTTTGTAGTTTTTTCGTTTGACGCTTATTTCGTGAGATATTTGGCTCGGTCACGGATAATGGACTACCCTGTATATTTTCTTGCAAATGGTTGACATCTTGCTTGATTTGCTGATCTTGGTTCTGCCTCTGTTTTGCTATCTCTTCCCTCTAATTCACAGTTAGATCAGTTTTCTCTGTTTCTAGTTATTAATAGTGTTGTTGCTTTTTGTGGCACTTATGTCATATCATTTAATGTGTTGGTCATAACGAATCTCATCTTCAATCTCCTCTTACATTTCAGTCTTAGCTTTCATAACATCTTTCTGTCCTCCTCCTGTTACCTCAGCTCTGAGTCTATTCATATCATCTCTGCCTCTATCTGAATTTCCTTGCAGTCTGGCACATCTTTCTTCATGGCCTTTGTTCCTTTTTCCTTCACACTCCTGCCACCACTTCTTCCAGCTTTCTTTACTCTCTTCATTCCTTTTAAATTTGTGTGACATCTTCTCTGTGGTTTCCTGGGATGTTTTTTCTAAACACTCTTTGGTTCTGTGCACACTTACTTTCTTGTTTTTAAAAACATTTCTAACTAGGGTTGTATCCTTTCCCCATATAGAGTTGGCTTCTCTCTTTCTCTTTTTACTGGCGTTCAGCGTAACTGGTTGACTGGTGTGTTGAGCTGTCAGCTGACAGTCAACAATTATTAATTTCTGAATCATCTCTATTTTCCTGTACAATCTCTTTCTTTACGTTTCACCCTCAGCTCTTGTTCTGGCTCAGAAGACATCTTGGTTATTCACAATGAGCTGAAAAGTTTCTGAATAGAACCCTTTGGTAAACCAAATGCTCCTCCTAATTAACAGTTAATTCAGTAAACCTTCACTGCAGCATTTCACTTAAACCAAATTGACAAAAAGGCTATCAGTACTGAATACAGTAATCTTCACAAGCCTACCAGAACCAAATCCTAAAATCAACATTTGGAGCTTTACACTAAACATTTACATTATTTATATCATACATTATAAACTGATCAACATATGAACATGTAATTCACAATAAATACTTCATCTGATTTGCTGCTCCTTCATAGCATCGCTGCTTAGTTTTGTAAACATGCAAACTTGAGCATCCAATACTTCAGAGCAAAAACCGTAAAAGATATTGAAATTACTGTTTATAATTTTCTGCATTAATGCAAAAAACGCAATCTGAAGTCATTTATTTGCTCTGAAGATTGTGTAATGTTGGTTACCATAGCGCCAGCAGATCGTATTCATTCATCCACTAACGCTAGCACAACTAGCAATGTTTCGTATAACAACAGTGAGACCTGTAATGTGTGAGCAGATTTTGTGTCCAATATTGCCTGACCCCTATCTGTTTCTTTACAATTACTGCTTGCTACATTGGGAGAGTATCAATTCACTTAACGTACAGTTGTCAAATGCAGCACAAAACTGCCTTGGAGAAGGGTTGCTGCAAAAATCACCTCTGTGCCTTATAACTGAAAAAAGTTTTCTAATGTGTCTTGGTTAACTTTAAGTGAGAATAAGTACAATTTTGTTCCAGTCAGTACCTCATCAGCAAGCATTTTCAATGCACACACAGGGTGTTACAAAAAGGTACAGCCAAACTTTCAGGAAACATTCCTCACACAAAAAGAAAGAAAATATGTTATGTGGACATGTGTCCGGAAACGCTTACTTTCCATGTTAAGCTCATTTTATTACTTCTCTTCAAATCACATTAATCATGGAATGGAAACACACAGCAACAGAGCGTACCAGCGTGACTTCAAACACTTTGTTGCAGGCAATGTTCAAAATGTCCTCCGTTAGCGAGGATACATGCATCCACCCTCCGTCGCACGGAATCCCTGATGCGCTTATACAGCCCTCGAGAATGGCATATTTTATCACAGCCGTCCACAATATGAGCACGAAGAGTCTCTACATTTGGTACCGGGGTTGCGCAGACAAGAGCTTTCAAATGCCCCCATAAATGAAGTCAAGAGGGTTGAGGTCAGGAGAGCGTGGAGGCCATGGAATTCGTCCATCTCTACCAATCCATCGGTCACCGAATCTGTTGTTGGGAAGCATACGAACACTTCGACTGAAATGTGCAGGAGCTCCATCATGAACCACAGGTTGTGTCGTACTTGTAAAGGCACATGTTCTAGCAGCACAGGTAGAGTATCCCGTATGAAATCGTGATAATGTGCTGCATTGAGCGTAGGTGGATGAAACTAAAATGAGCTCTGACATGGAAATTAAGCGTTTCCGGACACATGTCCACATAACATCTTTTCTTTATTTGTGTGTGAGGAATGATTCCTGAAAGTTTGGCGTACCTTTTTGTAACACCCTGTATATTACTTGGAAGCTCCTTTACACATTTTATACTCTTGGAGTTATCTTTCCCATCACAGTCTAGAATTTCCAAGAATGAATACATGACTTCATCACTTGTAGAACATCCAAATGCGCTGAATCACTACTGATATAATTTCTTAAAGGCACAAGCCCTTTGACACATCATGTATTTAACGCATCTAAAACGTCATTAACTTTCTGAAAAAAGACTGAAGTACCAATTGCAGATAATGGCATACTACCACAAACACAAGTGTCAATACCAGCCACCACTGTGTGGCTTAACACACAAATTGCAGTACCCACCTTCATTTTTGGAAAAGTTGACAGTTCCACAGCTTTTTTAGTGAGCTTGTGAGCTAACTTCGTTTTTTCTTTGCAAGTCATTTGAATGGGGCTGGGAAATGTCCTTGCAAGAAGTAGTTCCAACTGAACCATCATTTGATGTATGAATTATGTCATACTTATACAGATTGTTTCTCATGATCGTTAACAAATGTAGGTGTCATAGAAAAAATAGGTCTTCTGCTCCTCATATATCACACTTGGATTGTCCTGTGTAATTCCCAGTCTCTTTCTCCAAAAATTTGAACCCTGGTCAGTCACACAAGTCTTCACAACTTACCAAATTTCTTTACTTCTTTTGACTACTTCATGAATATAGCAGTCAAAAGGATAGCTGCCACTGTTCCATTACAAAAATAGTATAGCAATGGTTATTGAAACCTATTGGTCATTTTACTGTGCATGTAAAGTCCAAGTCCTCAAAGCTAATACCAGTCAGAAGTGGTGTCATATCTTAAATTTGTCATTAGAGATATTCCATTCAATGATATATTCACTAGTCTATCAGTATCAGAGAAATGCTGCATTTTCTTCTTTAAAAGATGGATATATTGTCACTTATGCCACAGTTTATTTTTATGCCTTCCACATACCTTTGTAATGTACACATTGATGGAAGCATAAAACATTACGACGAAAACGTTTATGGCAGTTTCCTTGTCACTGAGAGTTGAGATGGCATATTTGGGATGTGAAACAGTGTCGACAATGCATTCTGCACGAGTTAATTATTGTCTGCATTCATGAACTGGTTTGCTTTGAAGTGTATGAACAAAAGTTAACATTGTTATACGGGTAAACATGGTCTTTCTTCATAGGGTCTTCTCGCCTGCTATTCACAAGCCATTTTCTACTCCTAAAAAGAAACATTAATCATAATTACATGCATAGTTTGCAAGCGAATCCTGATGATACAGTTTAGGAACATGATGGTACATATCTCTCAGGAAACTTAAAGACAGGTGGATGTGGTGTCGTCTTGTTGTTGCTGCAATTTATTTCGCTACAGGTGCTCCCGTTTGTAAAAATCATTGTACAAATCAAAATAAACAACTACTATCCACTTTCGCTTTCACGATCGCACTGTAATCAATAGTTTTACTTGTGCACCGCTTGGCGCGCTGCTAGCGAATTAAGCAACAAAATCGAGGTGAAGTGTCGCGACTATTATGTTACACTGTACCATTCGTGGCACTTGAAGTCGCTACTATCGTACGTCGCGGTGTGGTTCGTCTGCTATGCCCAGATACCTTGTACGTGGGAGGTGTAGTGACGTGTAAAATCATCTTGCCGCTTCCTGTTCTTTGGCTCGGTTTCTCCGGGTGCTTGTGTGAGGTCAGTCAACAACTGCGTCGCTGTCAAAACTAGACAGAAAATCACAAGAAAAAACTGCTCTGATTGGTTCATAATGGGCATTTGGCCTTATTGGGTATGGTAATGTCCATAGAGGTCTTTCTTCAACGTCTGAATTTCACAGTTTTCTTACGCTGATTTTAACATTCACACTTTTAGACATTGTTCATTGTGACAGTTTCTACCGTTTGGCATTGTGAAAACACACAACATTCGCGATATACAAACATTATTGCCGTGGACAGTCGAAATTATACTGTTGTTTCTGCAATTTTTGGCTTTCAAAATTAAGTTTTATCACACTCGCTGCAGTTTAATATTCATTATTATTTGATCCTAAGAATAGGTCCTAGGCATGGTACCCATGGAGAAACACCCCTGATTAAATTTTCTGTCGTTGGCGATCAAACAATGTAGCAGCCTAACCTTTTATGTTAATGCCTGTTACCTAATGGATAAGAGCTGATCAGCTGTAACCACTACAGAAGTTGTTTCAATAGAATTTTGGCAGCTCAATAACATTATGTTCAAGTAAAAGAGGTTCTGCAGCAATCAAGATCACAAAAGTTTGCAAAGAGTAAGGAAATATGAGGATGGATCAAAAAAATCATCTGATTTAAAAAAAAATCATAACTACTTTGTTATTTGAGATATGTGCATGAACAATTTACAATTGGAAGGACCAAACTCTCAAGTTTTACATGGTTCCCACTAGGAAGCAGCAGTGTGTGGCCACTTCAGTTCTAGTAAAAATGGTGTTGGGACAATAGAAAGTGTTTTGAGTTTTACGTTTTGCTCAGTGTGGGTCAGTAATAACTGTTCAGCGTGACTTTCATACTACATGTGGTGTGGATTCTCCTACAGCACAGAGCATTAGATAATGGCGTGAACAATTGAGAGAAACAGGTTGTTTGTGTAACAAATCGCCGAGCTGTCCCCAAGTGTCTCACACAGATGTCAAACACATCCGCCATAGTTTCACAAGGAGTCCACAGAAATCCATTCACTGTGCACCTCAACATGTCCCCAATGTCCGTCTATCGTGTGTTGCATTGACGTTTGAACATGAAAGCATACAAAATTTAGCTACTGCGTGCTCTTCATGAAGGTGACAAACAACAATGTGTGGAGTTCAGTAATTTCATTCTTTGCAAGATGGAGGATGACAATTTTCTTCCATGCTTAGTGTTTAGTGACAAGGCAACCTTCCATTTAAATGGGAAGGTTAGCTGTCATAAGTGAGAATATGGGGTACGGAACAATGATATGAAGTTGCACAGCATGAGAGGGACTCTCCAAAATGTAATGTATTTTGTGCAGCTTCAAGGGAAAAGGTGTATGATCCATCTTTCTTTACTGAGAACACTGTTACAAGAAGCACATATCTCAATATGCTTGAGAACTTTCTTTTCCCACAGTTGGAGACTGATTCAAATGAGTTCCTTTACCAACAGGACGTTAAAAATGGGGTACAGCCACATTGGTAACTGGAAGCGCTCTAATTTTTAAATCAAGGTATTACTGAGCCATGGATCAGTCGCACTGGACCAAATGATTCAGCCTTATACACTACTGACCTCCAAGGTCACCAGGCCTGACTGTATGTGATTATTTCTTATGGGAGTTTATAAAAGACTCTATTTATGTGGCTCCATTACCAACAACAATGAATGAGCTGTATGGATATGGTATCTGTTCTTTCAGACATGTCTGAAAGAACAGCTACCATAGGTGACCATGCAGTGCTCTAAAATGAAACAATAATTAAATCAAGACCCTACACTGCCAACAGGCATTGATATACGTCAATGGGGACAGCTGAAAATGTGTGCCCTGACCAGGACTCATACCCGGGATCTCCTGCTTACATGGCAGAGACTATCCATCTGAGCCACCGAGGGCACAGAGGATAGTGCGACTGTAGGGAGTTATCCCTTGCACGCTCCCCATCAGACCCACATTCCCAACCTAATGTGCACACACTACATTCATAGTGCCTCTGCCATCTTCATATAGTTAAGGCTAACCGGCCATTGACCTCCTTCTTCTGTGCAGATGCACACATATTGCCTGAACTCTTACGGGACTCAGTAAGATTGTCTGCCATGAGTAATGAGTGTAAAGGGCAGGGGCACTACGAATATACTATGTGGACATTAAGTTGGGAATGTTGGTCTCACAGGGAGCGTGCAAGGGATAAGTCCCTGCAGTCGCACTATCCTCTGTGCCCTCGGTGGCTCAGATGGATAGAGCGTCTGCCATGTAAGCAGGAGATCCCAGGTTCCAGTCCCAGTCGGGGCATACATTTTCAACTGTCCCCATTGATGTATATCAATGCCTGCCGGCAGCACAGGGTCTTGATTTAATTACCATTTCACGAATGAACTGAGTTGTGGCACAACAGCAGCTGTGGAAGCTGCAACTCAAGACATGCTCGTCGCAGTGTGGGAAGAATTTGAATACCGCATTGACATGTGCCATATATCTCAAGGGAGCATATTGAACGCCTATGAAGAGGTATGAAAGAAACTTTTTGAGTTTCTCATTCACCAAAAAAATTCATTGTATATGTTCATTAGTTTCAGAAATATAGACAAGCATAATTGGAAGAATTTTTTTGATACACCCTGTGTTATCGTCAAACACCATAGGATACAGTCGCTACATTTGTCACACATATCTTCATAACTAATCTCAGCTGAGGTACAGTATATGGAAATATCACCAATCCTCATTATAGTATTCTGCACACATTATCATTACTGCAATCCATAGGCTGATACAGTAGATATGAACACATAATATTGGTACTCCATAATATTAATCATCATTTGCTAAAAATTATCTGTCAATACTCAATATAATTCCTTAGGCTTACTGAGGGTCAACCCACGGCCATGAGGAGCATGGCTAAGAGGACATCTAGAATAGTGGAACCATAATAAGTGATTTAAATGGCAGAGAGGGGGTGTGCCCATAGGCTCAATAGCGCTCTTT
Source organism: Schistocerca americana (assembly GCF_021461395.2). Lineage (NCBI taxonomy): Eukaryota > Metazoa > Arthropoda > Insecta > Orthoptera > Acrididae > Schistocerca > Schistocerca americana. The sequence goes on from NC_060129.1 coordinate 143,425,175, forward strand.
TTTGTGTGACCTTGTTGTTGTTGTGGTCTTCAGTCCTGAGACTGGTTTGATGCAGCTCTCCATGCTACTCTATCCTGTGCAAGCTTCTTCACTTCCCAGTACCTGCTGCAACCTACATCCTTCTGAATCTGCTTAGTGTATTCGTCTCTTGGTCTCCCTCTACGATTTTTACCCTCCACGCTGCCCTCCAATGCTAAATTTGTGATCCCTTGATGTCTCAAAACATGTCCTACCAACTGGTCCCTTCTTCTTGTCAAGTAGTGCCACAAATTCCTCTTCTCCCCAATCCTATTCAATACCTCCTCATTAGTTACGTGATCTACCCACCTTATCTTCAGCATTCTTCTGTAGCACCACATTTCGAAAGCTTTTATTCTCTTCTTGTCCAAACTGGTTATCGTCCATGTTTCACTTCCATACATGGCTACACTCCATACAAATACTTTCAGAAACGACTTCCTGACACTTAAATCTATACTCGGTGTTAACAAATTTCTCTTCTTCAGAAACGATTTCCTTGCCATTGCCAGTCTACATTTTATAGCCTCTCTACTTCGACCATCATCAGTTATTTTACTCCCTAAATAGCAAAACTCCTTCAGGTCACTATTACATAATGCTCAGTCAGTGTGGAAGCATCATATGACATGAAACAGTGAGGTGTATATGGAACCAGTGGAAAGTAGAGGGCTGTACACTGATGACTGCCACTTGTCTGCTTGGCATAACAGACAGAAGAGTTTCACCCACAGTGTTGGTGTTACTTTGGAACACTGCAACGCTTATGGACATACCTTCTGCGGGCGGACTGGTGGCACACACGTGCCATTGCATCAGCTTCCATTGACCAGAATCCACCAATGTCGCAGGCTGCGATAGGCACATAATGCTGACACTGGTTTTCTGAGTGGCAAAATGTAGTGTTTTCAGATGAGCCCTACTTCACCTTATCCTACAGTGATTGTCGCATGTACATTCGATGCCACTGTGGTGAACACAGTTGTGCAGACTGTATTGTTGAGTGACATAGCACACAAATGCCAAGTGTGATGATTCGACCTGCCATTGCCTAGAACACACAATCCTTGCTCCTACAACTTGTGGGCAATCTGAACAGTTACTGTTAAATCAGGGAGGTTTTACAGCCTTCGGCACTGCACATCCTGCAGGCCATTCCACGTACCATATTTCAGTATGACAACACCCAGTCATGTTGTCAGAAATGTGTAAGCCTTCTTTGAAGAGAGCGGGTACCATTTGTTCACTGGATGGCCTGTTCACATGACATGTCGCCCATAAAACCTGTCTGAGATATGGTCAGTCAGCAACGTGTTTGTTCAGTTCCTCCTGTTGCCACAGTTGATGCTTTGTGGACTAGCCTACAAAACAAGTGGCAGAGTATTCCCCAACAGCGTATTCAAGCTCTCTTTGATTACATGTCATGATGTCTAACAGCTCTGACTACAGAGTGTCCTGATACTACTCTGTACTGAATTTCCACAGTCACGATGCGTGTACAGGACTGTAATACTAATCATTTCTGTAGTATCATCATGAAAAATGAATTTCGTTATGACCACATATCTCGGTCTTCGTGTTTCACTTTTTCAAAACAGCAGTGTATAGTTATCGCTGAGTGAGCCACCTTGGATCCCTCACACATGAACATCCAACACCAGATCGCCTACTCACAGTTTCACTATCCTTTAGTCACTTTCCATAGATGCTCACGACAACAGCACTTGAGCAGCCAACCAGCGTTGCCGTTTCTGACATGCTTGTTCGCAGGTGCTGGGCCACAAAAATTTACACTTTGACAAAGTCACGTATGTCAGCTCATTTCTCCATTTGTGGCCTGCATTGTCACTAGGATGAGCCTGCATTGGTCTCCACTCTGCTTATCTGATTTCTGTACGGAATGCCTGCAGTGCTACCTGGCGCCATTCGTTCCTGCAGTGGACGGTGGCCAGAGTGTTTTGGTTCGTCACTGTACCTTCACACAAAAGTCAATTCATAAAATATATAGTATGACAAATTTTCCATCCTTGGTTGCCCTCTACACCAATACACTACTGTCTATTTGGAAGCAGTATTGCAAGTGAATCGCTTTTTTGTATTAAAAAGCACAGCATGCGATTTGGAGCTAAAGAGATTAGTTTTATACATAAATGAATTTAGTTGTTTGTGCGCTGTTTAGTACTGGGTAATGTCTACATACAGATAACTAGATAAGCATCTGCACCATCTAGCTTTAAACTATAATTTCATTTGCTAGTATAAAGCACATGGACAACACCTGAGAGAGCAGCAAGTGTGATTATTCAGAACTGGAATTTAATTCAAATCCATGGTACTTAGGAAATCTATCAAAACAGTATTCTTTGTAATTGTCTCCTTTCTTATACTCTAAATATGATTTCATAGTTTGTATTTTTCTCACTTACTGTGAATAAACATGTTGTTTTCTCAAATCTCTGCTTTTATTTCATAATATTTGTTGTTATGTAAGTGTCAGACTCTATTCCTAACTTTTAAGTTGTTATGACGTTTCTTATTTTCTACCAAATTCATATTGTGTCATGCCTGTAATAATGCAAAATATTCCTATCACATCCCGAGGGTGGAGTTTACAAGGGATATAGTGACAGGGGTGCCTGGTGCAGGGAATACAGAAGGTTGGCCAAAGTGAGAGGGAATCTTCTGCCCAACTGAACGTTTCCCCCTCGAAATTTAGGTACCAATTACAAGCAATGGGGGTGGGAGGTGGATGACAACTACAGAAGTGAAACACTTCTATAGAACCAGTGAGCCCTAGCCCTAGTATAGAGAAAAGTGCAATGCGAAACAGCCCTAACATACTACAGGCTCAGGAGACATTGGAGAGTTGGTGGCGAGCATCAAGCACAGTTTTTTAACCTTCCCAGTGTCTGTTATGTGAGGCTATCTGCTAATGTTAGGATAATTTAACACATACTGCAAAATTTTTTCAGAAGTTTAGAAGGAAATCCAGATTATGATTATGATTATTATTATTATTATTACTATTTTAGTGTTTCACCTCTTCTTGACAGGAGATTTTGTTAAGGAAACAGTTGTGCCATTGATGGAATGATATAACTTTAGAGAGGATTAGTTGCCAAGATTCTTGGTGGAAATAAGGGGTCAGGTGTTCTTTGCTGACTAGAAAGAAGGAGTTTCGCCTCTGAACTTGGCACTGAACACATAAATACATTGCAGGCAGCACTCTCAACTGAAACAGCAGAGTGGGGTCCAATGTTCGAGTACTTGCCACTGTGATTGTAGCATCGTACTGGATGGAACCCAGACATGGTGTCACATTGTGCTCATACTGCACTGACACCAATAGCGAACATGATTAGCGCCTCTGGTATGTTGGGACCTTCATGAACTAGAAGTTAAGTTTCACGATCTGTTTCACATTCCCATGTTTCTCAGTGCATTTTCGTTTGCATGGGCTTCTTCAGTTCTCTGTGAAGAAAATCAATCACAGTGATTGATGTGTAGCAGGATGAGGTAAATTTCAGAAAGTCAGATACGTGATTATTAACTAATGTTGACCCTCCACCAGCTAACTTTGCATTCAAATAGTTCACTTTAGAGATTCCCATAGTTAATATTCTAGGCTTGTAATTCTCATGATTTGACTACTTACTTATATGCTTGTCCATTCTAATGCTTTCTCCAACAAACTGAAGAATTCAATTAAATCATGTCTTTGATTTGAGTAGCTGTTGCCTCTCATACCACATTTAGTATTTTTCAAAGATAAAATGCAAATTTCCCACCTAAAGATTCACTGCTTGGCCCATGACCTTTCATAGCGTTAATCGATCTGTTACATACATTTATTCCAGCACTGAGTCTCAAGAGTGTTATGTATCACGACTACTTCTGGTTCAGTTAAAGTCACACACACATATGGGGTTTTGCACACTTCATTTGTGTTCTTACAACAGTACCTTCAACTGTGAAGATTAAAGTTTGCCTCCTGATTTTTCTGGTTTAACAATCTCACCAATGAAAGTGAGAACATAGAGTTTCATAATAGAAATTAAGTAAAGTAACACTCAGTAGAATAGTTACAATGGGTTTTCGAAATTTCAAAATGGACTGGAACTTGGAATTTTACCAGGTTAAATTGGCACACTTCTGCACTTACCTTCAAGTCTGATGAAAATTAAAGGGTGGTGTGATTTTGTAAATTCAGTAGTATCTCCATCGAAAATGTTCCCTGCACTTCTTTTCCTTGCATTGTCAGGTGAATTTCAATACACTACCTATGAAATGCTTTTCTCAAAATGCAGGCTGTAACTTTAAATACATTTATTACAAATTTGTAGCAGCATTTAAAACGTCTCCACATGACAAAATTTATCACAACACTCTGTCTCATACCACCATGCTTTTCCTATAATTTTGCAGTTATTAGAATTTCAGGCATATATTACTACTTGCACAAATTGCAGTAAGATTCTACAATCCTGGATAGCTAATTAGTTAATGCAGGAGCATTTCTTTATGAACATTCATGTGTAACAATAGCTTAACGTAATTACACATGCTAACTTATTTGTCCCAATAATGCTTTCCACAAAAGTGTTAATTACTATCATATTATGTACTCATAAATACGCATGTTCCTAGCATGTTTTTGATTGTGTAATATGTGATACACTTACTACTTATTGAACCAGATGTCGAAATGGATCAATAACTGTGTTTGCTTATATACAAACAATGTTGGCGGCATTTTCAATACAATATTTCCATGTGCTGATTGAAATTTACACAATAGGTTGATCAATTACATTCAAAACATTCGTTTTAATATGAATGATGCAAGAATAAAACATTCAAGTTGGATGTTGTATATGCACATAACAATTTGTGGTGTACTGCAGTTTCATTCTATATACATCACCACAATTTTCCACAGTACATACACACTCTCCCCACCCCACTGAATATCACACATAAGACATACAGATGAGACACTGACAGGGTATGCATGTAGTGGAAGTGGGAGATTTTTTACAAAAATGTTATGGTGTATGTCTGTTTGTACTAAAAGATAGTGACAACAAGCAATCTATCAATCACATTGTATGAAGTTTGTTATTTACACAAAGTGTAAGTGTCAATCAATGTTTTTACATCAGAAATCAATTTACATAGACACACAATTTCCCATGTTGTGAAAGGTGTTCACCAAATCCTTTTCGATAGCACACGTGTGCCCCTCTTTCCTCACACAGTTTTAGAGTCACCTCCAAGATTCAAGTATGCACCTATCTTCATCATCTTGTATCCTACTTCTTCCAAATCTGGTCTAGCACTTCAACCTCAACACATCAAGTAGTTTCAGAAAATTATGTATTGAACTCATTACCAAACAACCACTCACAGCATGATTAAAGGATAACAGATATCATCAAACAATCAATGCACTTGGGTAGGTTTAATAAATCATAATGTCACAATAATTCAGTCTTATGAAAGTAACAAATTATCACAAGCAATAACACGATTAAATGTAGGGATATACAGCTAAAATGTATACACCTCAAATAATATTAGTCGTTGACATGGAGAAGTTAGTAATAGTTTCTTTGCCATCCAACCAGTCATAATGCTATTTATAAGTGCAATTTATGCTAGCAGCAGGGATTTATGTGCTATATATGAATCAAGGTTACAAAATAAAAGTATTAATTAAATTTTCTACTAATTAGAACCAAGATTAAGTCATTTATATTCAGATTTATCTATATTATCTATTCATTATGGTTGAAGGCTCGTTCTCTATGTTTATTTTGTATGTGAGTTACATGGATAGACAGAGATTAATTCTCGCTGCCATGAGAACTTGGTAAATATATACACTTATGCTGTTTCATTACACCAATTTCGTAAAATCGTAGACATGAGCAATGTGACAGCACAAATAGTATTTTAGTGTTTTATATGATCCTGTGAAGATGTGTTATGTAAAATCCATTTATCTCTCTCTGTTCATCTACTATGCTGTGTGATGATGTAGAAGGAATCCTTAGAACAGGTTTCCTCAGCTTAGATTATAAGTGACACAGAGATACAAATTATTTTTGTGTCCTTCTCTGAACTTTAGACACTGAATAGCAAAAGCTAGCAAATTTGCAAATAGATATCACATTAGTATTTACAATCTTAGATAGTAATTATAAGTCATGATCCTTAACAACAAGTTTCCTCTTACTTCAGTATATTCCAGTAGTAAATGAATCATAGTTAGGAGTGTTCCTTCGTAGTACTGTCATCTGTTCATCTTTCAGTCAACATAGTATACATCAGTGTTCTGGCATAATGTATGGATTAGAAATGGCTGAATTCAGTTACTGTGGCAATAATTAGTTGACTATGCTTCTGATATAATGATTGAAAAATAGTTTAAACAGTATCCATCAAATTCAGTTGGTTCATTGTATTTAAAAAGTGCTTTCACATAAATATAGATCATTCCAACAAGTTACTTGAAGTATTTGACTAACATTTACACATGACATTATGTGCATCCAGTCTTTCATACAGAAGCAACCATTAGAAAATCATATACTTAAATAATACCAGTCAGGTTGTACAAGCTGTTTCTGCCTATCCCAAATGATTATTAATCCACACTCATATAAAGAACGAATGAAGAAATGTTGAATGTGAAATGTTGGTATTAACAAATGGATACTTCATGATTCAATAACACTTAGTACATGCAAGTACTCAACTGTATATATACTTCATATACGGCAAACCCTAATTGTAACAACATGAGAAAATGACCAATCCTGTTGTTCAGTAAGTATTTTCCAATTAAAATTTGAAAAATATCGTAACAAGTAATTTACATGCTTTACAAACTACCTCTGTGATTGAATGTGCTTCTAGACATCAATAGTCCATTGAATTTATCTTTTCACAAAATTATTTGATAACAGTAAAACTCCAAGTCTAGTATAGCATCAGAGACAACAATTTACCCACACGTTTTCTACATCACAAATAACTCTCTGGCTTCATTCCTACTTGAGAAACCCCCAATTTCTCTTTGTGCATAATTCTCTTAAAGAGTCTAGACTTGCTACAAGAAACACTCAATTTGTATAAGTTTATTCCAAACGTTTTCCATAATTAACTGTTCTTCTATCTTGAGGATTGAAACACATGTTGCATCTCTGACCCATCAGATGTAATTCGTGTATTTCTTTATACAGCCATCAGACTTATAGTAAACACAAGACAAACCTCCATCTTATTCCCAGATAAAACATGTTACAGTAGAGAATACTATAACTACATAATAATAATCATCAAAGTATTCTAATACATATCATACTTCATGAATGTCTCAAAAAAAAAACATGAAGAAAATCCCTACATTCCATCATCACAGCATACATAAACCAACATGAACATCATAATATTCACATTCACACCCAATATGACAACATAGTTCCTCAATTCACTGCTTTCACATAGTAAAATATTCTGACTACAGTGCATTGATTTACAAATGACAATCATCCTGCACATGTTCAATACTTTCAACCTCTTTTGCAATATATATCAAACATTTATTCGGTTCACTGATAAAATTACACATACATGACACAAAGTACTCACATATTACAGTTCTCATAAATTACGCATGATCTGAAAAATAATATGCTCACTCCATGCATCACCCACAGTAAAATGTAGACATGAAAAGAGACAAAAGTTGTTTAAGTTTGAAAACTGAGCTCAATATTCTCCTCTCACAACAAAATTCTACTAACAGTTCCATTTTCTCATAATAATTTCATTCAGATACTGACTTCAAATCTCAAACATGACAAAAGTAAACCAACAAGTCTGACTTCCTATCTTTCCAGCCACAAACAGAGCACAAGAGTTCCCTAAAACATTGAAAACTTTATGTTTTTCTGATTTCCATAAAAACAGATAGAACAGAAACCCAAAGTATATCTAATCTCAGAACATGCAAAATATCCTTTTTCTTCAAAATCAACCAAATTATTCCTTTTTAAAATAGAAGACAAATTAGTCGCTACATGAGCATAAATATAAACAGATTTTTCTATCTGAACAGCATAAAGTACCTTAAATGTAATCATGTTACAGAATTCCTGAGAAGCAATATGAAATATTTCATTTCGGAAGCATAACATACTTTTTTAAATCTTTGGAAATTAATAGACAATCGTTTCAGTAACACTGTTGTGGATCCACAGTTGATAATATCTAATATATGTACACCTAGCACACGTAGGAGGAGGATAGCACAATAACAGGGGATAACTTATCTGTAGATTAGTCAGAGAATAAAAGTCGCAAAGAAATAGAACGTTTTCTAAAAGTATGCCACATTAGTGCAGGAACTGGTGTTCATCAAACACATAGTACACAAGTGAGTCTATTTCCACCTCTCCGCTCCCCGAGGGCACTGAAATTTTGTTTCATATAGATCATCGCTGTTTTTATCATTTTCTTGTACTTCTAACATGAATTTCTTTGAAAGCTCTTATTTCGACTTCACATTACATGTATACATCGAAAATGTGGAATGGTAGTTGGAGCTAGACGCAGGGGACTTTCTATTTCGGTAATCGTTAGGGAATTCAGTATTCTGGGATCAACAGTGTAGATAGTGTGCCAAGAGTACCAAATTTCAGGCATTACCTCTTACAACAGGCAACGCCAACGACCTTCACTTATCTACCGACAGCGGTGGCGTTTGCGTAGAGTTGCCAGTGCTAACTGACAAGCAACACGGCGAGAAATAACCCCAGAATTCATTGTGCGACGTAGGACGACGTATCCGTTAGAACAGTGCGTTAATGGGCTATGGCAGCAGTAAACCAATGCAGGTGTCTTTGCTAACAGCACAACATCACCCGCAATGCCTCTCCTGAGCTGGTGATCATAGCAGTTCGACCCTAGACGGCTGGAAAGTCATAACCTGGTCATTTGAGTCCTAATTTCTGTTAGTGACAGCTGATGATAGGATTCGAGTGTGGTGCAGACCCTATGAAGCCACAGACCCAAGTTGTCAACAAGGTGCTGTGTGAGCTGATGGTGGCTCCATAATGGCGTGGGCTATGTTTACATGGAATGGACTGTGTGTTCTGGTCCAGCTGAACAGATCATTAACTGGAAGTTGTTATAGTCAGCTACCTGGAGACCATTTGTTCCCAAACAATGATGTCACGTCACCAGCTCCGATGGTTCACAATTGGTTTGGAGAACTTTCTGGATAACTCAAGAAAGTGATTTGGCAACTCAGATCGCCAGCATGACTCACATCGAACATTTATGTGACATGATCGAGAGGTCAGTCCATGCACAACATCCTGCACTGACACAGTCACAATTATGGATGGCTATGGAGACAGCGTGGTTTAACATTTCTCAGGGGAATACCAACAACTTGTTGAATCCATGCTATGTCGAGTTGCTGTTCTATGCCAGATGCATGGTATTAGGAGATACCCCATGACTTTTGTCACCTGAATTATTACTATGTGTTTATGTTGTGTACAAAGTTCCACATAGTCAGCACGTACACAACTTCCCCACTAGAGCGCGCCCCGCTAAGCACAACAGCGCAGGCGCAGCGCTCGTCTGTCTCCGCACTACGAGATGGCGCTGCCTTAGAGACGGACCAAATTCTGCTTCTGCCGATCCGCATATTAATATGTAACACAGCCAATGAGATTGCTGCTAACGTAGAACCTTTTCTCCTCGCAGATCACACTCGCACAGGGATACCTGAACGCTCGAGGTATTATAATGAGTGTACAGACCTCCGATCAGTCAGTCTGCATTAGTCTGCACCAGTCTGCCTTAGTCTGTACCAGTCTATAGTCATGTTTCAGTCTGCGCCTAATAAGATTACCATATTCCTGTACATAGCCATGAAGATAAATGTATAGACACTTTGTCAAGTATCGGAGATATGTGAGAATAAGATTAACGTACCAAGACCAAAAGAACTTCAGGTTGTCAATTGTAAACAGCATCCAGAATCAAGTTACGTAATGTCTATTCTTGTTACTATTTTAATAAATGTGTGTGAAAATTAATCAAGTTCTGTTTAAAATTGGTCACCGTCAATCTGCTACTCTAAGCGTGCAAGTGGCTTTTCTATCGTATGACCTAACGGCAGAAGATAAACACGCCACGATAAGACCACGAGACATATTGCTGACGCTCGCCTACTTCGTTAGAGCGACAAGTCAAATAATCTGATGGTGTGTGTACCGAAGGTCTTACAGTACGCACACCACAGTTTATTGGTATGTGGGTTCCGTTTTTTGATTATATGATTTTTGTACTGTGTTTGGGTCGAAATTGTTTATGTAGGCTATATATTGGAGTATAGTTATTTCTTTCGGTATTATAAGTTGTTCTAGTGGTAGATTAGGAATCCCATTACTCATGGAATGGAAATACGTGTATTTTTGGGAGTCTGAATGATAAGCGTTATTGTGTCTGTTGTAGTTGCCACACAACAATCAGTAACATGCATAGATACGCAGACATTAGTGACGTCTCGATGCAGTCGGCAACGATGAATAGGAGAGGCTGAAGAAGATACGCCCTCTTTCTCAGGACAGCAGCGTCCTCACACAGAGGTCAATATAGAGCCGAGCATGGTAGAGGTCTGTCCCAGTTCATGACCTCAGTTTCAGCTGTCAACATACATGATTAGGATTAAAGAGTTATTCAGGTCTTAGGTGGAAGTATACTTTTTTAAGTGCTGAACATTTTACTTTCAGGGATGCATTGTACTTTAAGTGATGTTTTAATAGCCAATGACATTTGTAAGTTACCAAGCACTTATGTGGAAAATAAAGAGAAGTAATATTTGGCATATTGTACTTCTGATGATTCATCTTCCAGAGCAATTAAAGAACCTACAGTTATGCCTAGATGATGGTAGCTTCGTCTGGTCATAACAGTACACGTTTCAGAAGTGTGTTTGTTGTTCCTGATTTTCATTTTTAATTCTAGGAGGTTAAAGATTCTTGAGCGTAAAATATGTTCCATAATTATCCAACGAATGATACAATACGATATAGGCCCATAATTACTTCCATCTGCCCTATGACCTTTCTTTAAAACAGGAATGACCTGCGATATTTTTCAGTCACTAAGTAACCTCTGTGGCTCCAGTGATCAACGATAAAATCCTGCTAAAAGGCCAGCAAGTTCTTTCGCATAATCTTTGTAGAATCTTACAGGTGTCTTATCTGGTACTGATGCCTTTCCACTACAAAACGACAGGAGCTGTTTTTCTGTTCCGCGATCCGTCATCTCAGTTCTGCCATTTCCACGTTCGCACGATTATTGAAAGGAAGAACTGTGTGTTACGATCTTCCGCGGTGAAACAATTTCGGAAGGATGGACTCAACATTTCTGCCTTATCTCTGTTACCTTCCGTTTCCGTGCCAGAATGGTCACTGAGGGAATGAACAGAGGATTTCGAACCTGTTACTGATTTCAAAACTAAACTAAACAACGCCAGAACAGGCGATGAAGGCCCGACGGTACCGACCGACCGCCGTGTCATTCTCAGCCCAGAGGCGTCACTGGATGCGGATATGGCGGGGCATGTGGCCAGCACACCGCTCTCCCGGGCGTATACCCGTTTACGAGACCACTTACTGATCTTAGGTAAGACCAAACCTATTAGGGTTTTTACTCAGATCGGTTGGCAAAATTTTACTTTCAGAGTCGTTGAACGCTTGTCTCATTGTTCCGCTTACACTCGTTTTCACTTCAGCTTTCGTTTGTCTGCTATGTTTTGACCCATCTTGAATCTGTGATGAAGCTCTCTCTGTTAACGTAGCAGTTTTATAACACCGCTATTAAACCATAGTGAGTTTCCCATCCCGTAAGTCCTCGTTCAGAACATACTTGTCTACAATGCTTTTGAATTTTTTCTATTTGTGCTCCATATCTTCATCCTCATTATACTCTGCAATTTGCATCCTGTCTCTCTTGCTAAGTAAAAATGTCTTCCTACCCTTCTTAACATTCCTTGTAAAACCCGTAACCATGGTTGCTATGAGAGCCTTATGATCACAGATACCCACCTCTACGTTAACTGAGTCGATTAATTTCAGATTTGTTTGTTGCTAGGAGCTCCGAGAGTTGTTTCGCTATCCGCTTGACGTAATTTTCTGATACGACATTCCGCATAATGTCACACAAATCCCTGCCTCTGATACCAGTTTAGATAGCATGACTCTCCAAAACTGTATCTGGCAAGGTGAAACCACCACCCTTTACAACCAGGAAAATTACTAACGATATTGCGTAAGCTCTCCCTGAAGTGCTGTACCACTACAGTTCCTGACCCAGGCGGGCTTTGAAAACACCCAAACACCTTGTTTGACCGAGCTGTGATGCTTAACTTCACCCCATGGTATGGTCATGTGACTAGGGCCTCCCGTCAGGTAGACCGTACGTCGGGTTCTAGTCTTTCGATTTGACGCCACTTCGGTAACTTGCGCCTCGATGGCGATGAAATGATGATGATTAGGACAACTCAACACCCAGTCCCTGAGCGGAGAAAATCTCCGATCCAGCCAGGAATCGAACCGGGCCCTTAGGACTGACATTTTGTCGCTCTGACCAATCAGCTACTGGGGGCGGACAACTTGACCCAGATTAATTCAAATTCAGAATCCGTGATAACCTCGATGGATATTATCGAGTTCTCTACTGAAGGAAATACGCCACTACCGCTGGCGGACTAACCTATCCTTACTGTAAACATTCCATTCCTGAACTTGAGATTTCGTGATATTCAGATCCAGTTTCAACTAATGTTCTGTTCCTAATAATTTCTGAGTATCATAACCTTAAAGAAGCGATATTAATTCAGTGAGCTTTCCTTGGATACTGCTGCAGTTTACTGACATCATGTTAACCTTTTCTACACCCCACATGTTGGGACGAGCATGCACGAAAACATTGTGGCTGATATAACTTCGATTTTGGACGGCAATTCATCTCTGATCTCGGTGGAGGGGTGGGGGGCGGGGGGTGGCGGATTGGTCTAACCTAACATCCCTCATGCACATGACATACACTCCGCTACACTATTAGCCGCTTCCTGCGTGTTAAGGGGACTCCTGCAGTTGTGCACTCGATAGCGAGGGTCGAGAAATTCGCATCCGATAGCGTCACAGAGGCGTCTGAGGCGCTGGCGTAGAGATTCCACTCTGCTACACACCAGAGGACCGCAATCAACCCTTGCTGTGTTTCCAGAATGAAAGTTTCACTCTGCAGCGGAGTGTGCGCTGATATGAAACTTACTGGCAGATTAAAACTGTGTGCCCGACCGAGACTCGAACTCGGGACCTTTGCCTTTCACGGGCAAGTGCTCTACCATCTGAGCTACCGAAGCACGACTCACGCCCGGTACTCACAGCTTTACTTCTGCCAGTACGTCGTCTCCCGCCTTCCAAACTTTACAGAAGCTCTCCTGCGAACCTTGCAGAACTAGCACTCGTGAAAGAAAGGATATTGCGAAGACATGGCTTAGCCACAGCCTGGGGGATGTTTCCTTGCTGTGTTGCTATAAACAGCTTAGCGTCCACCCTGTGTGCAGGGAATATTGTTAAATTATTCTTGTAGTTCCTCTTTTAACCTCTCCCGTCTCAAGAGAGATATTAGAATGAGCACTAACAAGGGAACCTCCCCATCGCAGCCCCCTCAGATTTAGTCATAAGTTGGCACAGTGGATAGGCCTTGAAAAACTGAACGTAGATCAATCGAGAAAACAGGAAGAAGTTGTGTGGAACTATGAAAAAAAATAAGCAAAATATACAAACTGAGTAGTCCATGTGCAGGATAAGCTACATCAAGGATAGTGTGAGCCTGTGAGCGCCGTGGTCCCGTGGTTAGCGTGGGCAGCTGCGGGACGATAGGTCCTTGGTTGAAGTCTACCCTCGACTGAAAATTTTAATTTTTTATTTTCGCAAAGTTATGATCTGTCCGTTCGTTCATTGACGTCTCTGTTCACTGTAAGAAGTTTAGTGTCTGTGTTTTGCGACCGCACCGCAAAACCGTGCGATTAGTACACGAAAGGACGTGCCTCTCCAATGAGAACCGAAAACATTTGACCACAAGGTCATAGGTCAACCGATTTCTCCACAGAAAAACACGTCTGATATATTCTATACGACACTGGTGATGGCATGTGCGTCACATGACAGGAATATGTTGTCGACCCACCTAACTTCGAATGGGTTAAAAGATTCTGCTACCTTGCCCGATTTAGGTTTTCTTGTGGATGTGATAATCACTCCCAAAAAAGTGATGAAAATAAGAGTTTGTCACGTAAACTGCAACAAATGAATGCAACAGTTTCACAGTCGCACAGTTTTCCCTGTGCTCTGTCAAAACATACGTTTTTAACGTTTTCAAATTTTTCCGTTTAGGTGTATCGTCCCCATGCTATGGCGCAGTCACCTCGCATCGGACGGACGGACGGACAGATAATAATTGTCTGAAAATAAAAAAATAAACTTTTCACTCGAGGGAAAACTTGAACCAAGGACCTCTCGTTCCGCAGCTGCTCACGCTAACCACGAGACCACGGCGCTCATGGGCGTAGGCTATCCTTGGTGTTCCCTATCTTGCGCATGGTCTTCTCAGTTTGTATATTTTGCTTATTTTTTCATAGTTCCACACAACTTCTTCCTGTTTTCTCGATTGATCTGTGTTTAGTTTTTCAAGGCCTATCCACTGTGCCAACTTATAACTAAATCTGAGGGGGGTGCGATGGGGAGGTTCCCTTGTAAGAGGCTTTTGTTATCCACCGCAACTAGCTCGCCATTCATCATTAATGTTCAGAGTGTCAGCGACTAAGAACGACAAGCACACAGTGACAGGATTGCTAGAACAGTGTGTCCATGGTTGCAAGTCCTTAAATAATTTCAAGCAAAGTCGGCTCCATTCAGCGAATGACGCCACACCTGTGATGGCGCCGTCTGTATGAGTGATCTCGTGAGAACGCGGTGCGCTGTCGTCGGTTCCGATTGGGCAGACCGTTATCTTACGTGTCTGTCTGATACACCAGAGAAATACGAGCTCATTTCCTTTTTATGAGAAGCTTCTATTACATACGGCACCAACGAACGCTCATTCCCTCATGGCCACAAAATTTGTTTGACGCGATATCGTATTTGTAAACGGGGATTATTACTTTCGTAATTGTAAGATACGGCAGAGCTATAAATCTAATGTCCATTTAGCAACAGGAATAGGTAACCTTTGTAGCGTGTGTTGTACGCTTTGTTGACTGACTTCATGGACGCTTCAATGACATGGAACATTTACTGCCGACACGAACGCTACAAGCTGCTTGTATCAATAATTTTACATGTGAAGTTGTTTAACGTAGGACTGGTGCTGGAGGTTTGATAAAAGTTGCCCATAACGAAATTTTCAAGATAACGTACAAAATACAAAACTAACTCTCGGTAGTTATATTGCTAAGCAAAATAATTTCGCTTTGGTACCATTAACTTCTTGCCAAGCGGTTAAAGGCGCTTCAGTCTGGAACCGCGCGACCGCTACGGTCGCAGGTTCGAATTCTGCCTCCGGCGTGGATGTGTGTGATGTCCTTAGGTTAGTTAGGTTTAAGTAGTTCTAAGTTCTAGGGGACTGATAACCTCAGATGTTAAGTCCCATAGTGCTCAGAGCCATTTGAACCAACCATTAACTTCTTGACCCGTCTACAATGCAGTTTCGGTGGAGTTTCGATTTCTCGAAAAAAAGTCCTATTTATCTCATATTTATACTGAAACATACAAATACTGGGACACACAGGATATACGAGGGTAAGTCAGTTATTATCCACAAAGTACTTATAAATGGTTCAAATGGCTCTGAGCACTATGGGACTTAACTGCTGAGGTCATCAGTCCCCTAGAACTTAGAACTACTTAAACCTAACTAACCTAAGGACATCACACACATCCATGCGCGAGGCAGGATTCGAACCTGCGACCGTAGCGGTCGTGCGGTTTCAGACTGTAGCGCCTAGAACCGCTCGGCCACACAGGCCGGCAAAGTATTTATAAAATTTTATTGTTATCAAATAGGAAACTAAACAAGAACATCATTTTTCGACATAGTCTGCTTGCGTTGCAACGCACTTTGTCCAGATTTGTACAAGCTTCCTGATGCCCTCATAAAAGAAGGTTCTCGGTTGAGCTGCGATCCAGGAAAGCACCGCTTCTTTCACTGCTTCGTCCGAGGCAAATCAGCGGCTGCTTAAGGCCTGTTTGAGTGGACCAAACAAATGATAGTCAGACGGTGCAAGATCGGGACTATATGGAGGATGACCCAGTGCTTCAAATTTGAGTTTCTGGGGCTGAAACAGCGGTGTGGGCAGCAATATGCGGACGGGCATTGTCGTACAACAACAAAACACCTTTTGACAGCGTTTGCTCCGAATTGCAGGCTTCAGCCTGGCAGTAAGCACCTCACCGTAACGTACACTGTTTACTGTTCTGCCCCTTTCCCCATAATGTTCCAGTACTGGACCCCGCGCGTCCCAAAAAACCGTAAGCATCAGTTTTCCTGCGGACGGCTGGGTCTCGAACTTTTTCTTTCACGGCGAATTTGGATGTTTCCATTCCATACCCTGCCGTTTACTGTCCGGTTCGTAATGATGGATCCATGTTTCGTCACCAGTAATGATCCTGTCTAAGAAGTTGTTCCCTTCGTTACCATAGCGATCCAAATGTTTTTTGCACATGTCCAAGCGCGTTTGTTTATGCAACTGTGTGAGTTGTCTTGGGACCCATCTTGCTCGAACTTTATGAAACCCAAGTCTGTTGTGGATGATTTCGTAGGCAGAACCGTGGCTAATTTGCAGACGATGTGCCACTTCGTCAATAGTTAATCGTCTGTCTAAGAGAATCATTTCACGTGAACGATCAATGGTTTCTTCATTTGTGGCGGTAATCGGTCGTCCGGCACCTTCATCGTGCGTAAAACTCGTGCGACCATTTCGGAATTTTTCAATCCATTCGTAGACAGTCCGTTGGGGCAGAAAACTGTTCCCGTACTGTATCGAAAGTCTTTGATGAGTTTCGGCCCCTGATAGACCATCCGACCAGAAGAAAACTGATCACTGAAAGTTGCTCTTCTTTAGTGCAAATAGCGGAGCAGCCTTGATTAACAGCATGGCGCCGGCCGGAGTGGCCGAGCGGTTCTAGGCGCTACAGCCTGGAACCGCGCGACCGCTACGGTCGCAGGTTTGAAACCTGCCTCGGGAATGGATGTGTGTGGTGTCTTTAGGTTAGTTAGGTTGAAGTAGTTCTAAGTTCTAGGGGACTGAAGACCTCAGAAGTTACGTCCCATAGTGCTCAGAGCCATTTTTAACAGCACGGCAGCGATAACGAAACGAACCAAGCAGCTTGATAATTGCGAAAATATAACAACAAATAAAAAAGCATACGTCATCAACGTGAAACGACAGTACTACCAAAATAAACAAAAATATAACTAAATTGCGGATAATAATTGAATTACCGTCGTAGTACAAATTAATGGCGAAGTAGCAGAAACAGTTGATGATGACCTTTTGCATTTAGGAGAGTCAAGAACAACCAGAGTGGAAAGAATGGAAAAGAAATCAACAGAAGGGTTAAGCTAGAGTGCAGTAATGAACAGGATTTTCGAACCCAAATTTCGTAAACAGTTTGAGCTTTATCGAATTTGCCAATTATATAACCTCATTTTAAGATAAATGTGTGGTGTCACCGCCAGACACCACACTTGTTAGGTGGTAGCCTTTAAATCGGCCGCGGTCCGTTAGTATACGTCGGACTCGCGTGTCGCCACTATCAGTGATTGCAGACCGAGCGCCACCACACGGCAGGTCTAGAGAGACTTCCTAGCACTCGCCCCAGTTGTACAACCGACTTTGCTAGCGATGGTTCACTGACAAAATACGCTCTCATTTGCCGAGACGATAGTTAGCATAGCCTTCAGCTACGTCATTTGCTACGACCTAGCAAGGCGCCATTACCAGTGATGCTGTAAAACATATACCGTCAAGAGCGATGTTCACCATTTATGGATTAAAGTTAAGTATTCCAACAGCTACGTCCTCTTTTGCTAGTCTAATTCCTTGACCTGTTCCAGACCTCACGCCAGCCTGCGTGAGCTAAAACGCGTGCCTTTCGGCTTCCTCTCATAGTGGGTTGGCTCTCTTGCCAATCCACAACAAAATGTTCTAAGAACTGTTATAGTTTTAAGTGTGGTAAAATAAGTTGTAGATTTTTCAGTGTAGTTTTTCGCTGTTAAAACTGAATCTTATTTCAGGTAAATGGTCTGTGCAAGACAGTCGTGGACGAAAGCTCTCGACGTATTAACCTTAGTCCATGCACAGTTATAACAAAGTGCTGTTACGCAAACTTAAACAAAATCCATACAATGTTACTGAATGAAAGAAGAGAAACTTAGGAATCTACTGAACTTCTTTTACCCTCACTGTTAGGATGAGAACATGTTGCGTAATGTATACTGCTGTAAAAGAAATGGATAGACGTAACAATAATGATGAGCGTATGGCATTGGGGGCCGGGAGACCCCTCGCGGGGCGGTTCGGCCGCCGCTCCACAAGCTCTTTAACGCCACTACGGCGACTTGCGAGTGAATGAGGATGAAATGATGATGAAAGACACACGACAGCCAATCATCTCGAGGCAGAGAAAATCCCTGACCCCGCTGGGAATCGAGAACGCTACCGCAAGACCACGAGTCGCGGACATGGATAGACGTGGGGAGCTTCTGTAAAGTTTGGAAGGCAGGAGACGAGATACTGGCAGAAGTAAAGCTGTGAGTACCGGGCGTGAGTCGTGCTTCGGTAGCTCAGATGGTAGAGCACTTGCCCGCGAAAGTCAAAGGTCCCGAGTTCGGGTCACGGTCGGGCACACAGTTTTAATCTGCCAGGAAGTTTCATGGATAGACGTATTTGTAGCTCATAGAGGTATACAGAGAGGTGACAAAAGCCACAGGATATCCCCTGATATCGTGTTGGGCCTCCTTTTGCCGGTTTAGTACAGCAACTCGAAGTAGTGTGGACTCAACAAGCTGCTGGAAGTCCCCTGCAGAAATACTGGGCCATTCTGCCTCTACAGCCGCCCACAATGGCAGTGGTTTTGCCGGAGAAGGATTTTGTGCACGAATTGACATCTCGATTACGTACCATAAATTATCGATGGGACTCATGTTGGGCGA